>NC_089849.1:1981391-2169179 GCF_035609145.1 Eleutherodactylus coqui | reverse complement strand
TCTGTTTGTGGAGGCCGAGCCTTTCAGCCAGTAGAGCGTCAGTGGCCACCGCTGAGGTTGCTTCCCGTTCCGCGTGTAAATGAGCGCCGCTGCGCGTATTTTATGGACTCAAATGACTGGGAAAGAGGCTTATAACAGCTGTGTGCGGACTGTAGGGCCCCCCGGCACGGATCAGGGGCCACAAGGATGATGTGCAGGGAGCGGAGGCTTATGGGGTTGTCCGTCTCCCGTCAGTATGGTGTCTGATGACACGATGGAGCCGCCGTTTATGTCAAACTTTTGCATTACAGTCATTAAATAGAAAGTTCAGCAACTTTTTCATGTCTTCGGGACTTATCTTTTGTGGAAACCTACCCCAGGCTGCTTGCATACAGCAGTGAGGTAACGTTACCCGGATGAAACGCTTCTCCTCAGGGTGTGTGTTCTGAAGGGTGGAGGGGGGATATAGGACTACGTTGGGAAAGGGGGGGGGGGGGAGATATAGGACTACGTGGGAAAGGGGGGGAGATATAGGACTACGCTGGGAAAGGGGGGGAGATATAGGACTACGCTGGGAAGGGGGGGGGGGAGATATAGGACTACGTTGGGAAAGGGGGGGGGAGATATAGGACTACGTTGGGAAAGGGGGGGGGGGAGATATAGGACTACGTTGGGAAAGGGGGGGGGGAGATATAGGACTACGTTGGGAAGGGGGGGGAGATATAGGACTACGTTGGGAAGGGGGGGGAGATATAGGACTACGTTGGGAAAGGGGGGGGAGATATAGGACTACGTTGAGAAAGGGGGGGGAGATATAGGACTACGTTGGGAAGGGGGGGAGATATAGGACTACGTTGGGAAAGGGGGGGGGGAGATATAGGACTACGTTGGAAAGGGGGGGAGATATAGGACTACGTTGGAAAGGGGGGGAGATATAGGACTACGTTGGAAAGGGGGGGGGAGATATAGGACTACGTTGGGAAAGGGGGGGGGAGATATAGGACTACGTTGGGAAAGGGGGGGGAGATATAGGACTACGTTGGGAAAGGGGGGGGGAGATATAGGACTACGTTGGGAAAGGGGGGGGAGATATAGGACTACGTTGGGAAAGGGGGGGAGGAGATATAGGACTACGTTGGGAAAGGGGGGGGGAAGATATAGGACTACATTGGGAAAGGGGGGGGGGAAGATATAGCACAACGTTGGGAAAGGGGGGGGGGAGATATAGGACTACGTTGGGAAAGGGGGGGGGATATAGGACTACGTTGGGAAAGGGGGGGGGGATATAGGACTACGTTGGAAAGGGGGGGGGGATATAGGACTACGTTGGGAAAGGGGGGGGGGGAGATATAGGACTACGTTGGGAAAGGGGGGGGGGAGATATAGGACTACGTTGGGAAAGGGGGGGGGGAGATATAGGACTACGTTGGGAAAGGGGGGGGGGGAGATATAGGACTACGTTGGGAAAGGGGGGGGGGCGAGACAGGACTACGTTGGGAAAGGGGAGGGGGGATATAGGACTGTGTTGGGAAAGGGGGGGTGAGACAGAACTACGATGGGAAAGGGGGGGGAGATATAGGACTGCGTTGGGAAAGGGGAGGGGGGGGGAGACAGAGGACTGGGTGTGGGATGATGACACAGGACTGCGTTGGGGGGGGGACGACGACACAGGACTGCGTTGGGGGGGGGACGACGACCACAGGACTGCGTTGGGGGGGGGGACGACGACACAGGACTGCGTTGGGGGGGGGGACGACGACACAGGACTGCGTTGGGGGGGGGGACGACACAGGACTGCGTTGGGGGGGGGACGACACAGGACTGCGTTGGGGGGGGGGACGACACAGGACTGCGTTGGGGGGGACGACGACACAGGACTGCGTTGGGGGGGGACGACGACACAGGATTGCGTTGGGGGGGGACGACACATGACTGCGTTGGGGGGGGACGACGACACAGGACTGCGTTGGGGGGGGACGACGACACAGGATTGCGTTGGGGGGGGGGGACGACACATGACTGCGTTGGGGGACGACGACACAGGACTGCGTTGGGGGACGACGACACAGGACTGCGTTGGGGGGGGGACGACACAGGACTGCGTTGGGGGGGGGACGACACAGGACTGCGTTGGGGGGGGGGACGACACAGGACTGCGTTGGGGGGGGGGACAACACAGGACTGCGTTGGGGGGGGGACGACACAGGACTGCGTTGGGGGGGGGGGACGACACAGGACTGCGTTGGGGGGGGACGACACAGGACTGCGTTGGGGGGGGGACGACACAGGACTGCGTTGGGGGGGGGGGATGACACAGGACTGCGTTGGGGGGGGGACGACACAGGACTGCGTTGGGGGGGGGGACGACACAGGACTGCGTTGGGGGGACGACGACACAGGACTGCGTTGGGGGGACGACGACACAGGACTGCGTTGGGGGGGACGACGACACAGGACTGCGTTGGGGGGGACGACGACACAGGACTGCTTTGGAGGGGGGCGACACAGGACTGCGTTGGGGGGGGGACGACAACACAGGACTGCGTTGGGGGACGACGACACAGGACTGCGTTGGGGGGGGGACGACACAGGACTGCGTTGGGGGGGGGACGACACAGGACTGCGTTGGGGGGGGGGACGACACAGGACTGCGTTGGGGGGGGGGGACAACACAGGACTGCGTTGGGGGGGGGACGACACAGGACTGCGTTGGGGGGGGACGACACAGGACTGCGTTGGGGGGGGACGACACAGGACTGCGTTGGGGGGGGGGACGACACAGGACTGCGTTGGGGGGGGGGACGACACAGGACTGCGTTGGGGGGGGGACGACACAGGACTGCGTTGGGGGGGGGGGACGACACAGGACTGCGTTGGGGGGGGGGACGACACAGGACTGCGTTGGGGGACGACGACACAGGACTGCGTTGGGGGGACGACGACACAGGACTGCGTTGGGGGGGACGACGACACAGGACTGCGTTGGGGGGGACGACGACACAGGACTGCTTTGGAGGGGGGCGACACAGGACTGCGTTGGGGGGGGGACGACAACACAGGACTGCTTTGAGGGCGGGGACGACACAGGACTGCGTTGGGGGGGGGGACGACACAGTACTGCGTTGGGGGGGGGACGACACAGGACTGCGTTGGGGGGGGACGACGACACAGGACTGCGTTGGGGGGGGACGACGACACAGGACTGCGTTGGGGGGGGACGACGACACAGGACTGCGTTGGGGGGGGGGGGACGACACAGGACTGCGTTGGGGGGGGACGACGACACAGGACTGCGTTGGGGGGGACGACGACAGGACTGCGTTGGGGGGGGACGACGACACAGGACTGCGTTGGGGGGGGGGCGACGACACAGGACTGCGTTGGGGGGGGGGGGGACGACGACACAGGACTGCGTTGGGGGGGACGACGACACAGGACTGCGTTGGGGGGGACGACGACACAGGACTGCGTTGGGGACGACGACAGGACTGCGTTGGGGGGGACGACGACACAGGACTGCGTTGGGGGGGGACGACGACACAGGACTGCGTTGGGGGGGGACGACGACACAGGACTGCGTTGGGGGGGGACGACGACACAGGACTGCGTTGGGGGGACGACGACACAGGACTGCGTTGGGGGGGGACGACGACAGGACTGCGTTGGGGGGGGACGACGACAGGACTGCGTTGGGGGGGGGACGACGACACAGGACTGCGTTGGGGGGGGGGACGACGACACAGGACTGCGTTGGGTGGGGGGGGGACGACGACACAGGACTGCGTTGGGGGGGACGACGACACAGGACTGCGTTGGGGGGGGACGACGACACAGGACTGCGTTGGGGGGGACGACGACACAGGACTGCGTTGGGGACGACGACGACAGGACTGCGTTGGGGGGGGGACGACGACACAGGACTGCGTTGGGGGGGGACGACGACAGGACTGCGTTGGGGGGGGGCGACGACACAGGACTGCGTTGGGGGGGACGACACAGGACTGCGTTGGGGGGGACGACACAGGGCTGCGTTGGGGGGGGCGACGACACAGGGCTGCGTTGGGGGGGGGCGACGACACAGGGCTCCATTGGGGGGGGGGTGGCGACACGGGACTGCGTTGGGGGGGGCGACGACACGGGACTGCGTTGGGGGGGGCGACGACACGGGACTGCGTTGGGGGGGGACACGACACGGGACTGCGTTGGGGGGGGACACGACACGGGACTGCGTTGGGGGGGGGGACGACGACACGGGACTGCGTTGGGGGGGGGACGACGACACGGGACTGCGTTGGGGGGGGACGACGACACGGGACTGCGTTGGGGGGGGACGACGACACGGGACTGCGTTGGGGGGGGACGACGACACGGGACTGCGTTGGGGGGGGCGGCGACACGGGACTGCGTTGGGGGGGGACGACACGGGACTGCGGCGGGGGCGACGGCGACGGGAGCGCGGCAGGGGGGGCGACGGCGACACGGGGAGCGCGGCGGGGGGGGCGACGGCGACACGGGAGCGCGTCGGGGGGGGGGGGGCGACGGCGACACGGGAGCGCGTCGGAGGGGGGGCGACGGCGACACGGGAGCGCGTCGGGGGGGGGCGACGGCGACACGGGAGCGCGTCGGGGGGGGGGGCGACGGCGACACGGGAGCGCGTCGGAGGGGGGGCGACGGCGACACGGGAGCGCGTCGGAGGGGGGGCGACGGCGACACGGGAGCGCGTCGGAGGGGGGGGCGACGGCGACACGGGAGCGCGTCGGGGGGGGGGCGACGGCGACACTGGAGCGCGTCGGGGGGGGGGCGGCGGCGACACGGGAGCGCGTCGGGGGGGGCGGCGGCGACACGGGAGCGCGTCGGGGGGGGCGACGGCGACACGGGAGCGCGTCGGGGGGGGGGCGACGGCGACACGGGAGCGCGTCGGGGGGGGGCGACGGCGACACGGGAGCGCGGCGGGGGGGGCGACGGCGACACGGGAGCGCGGCGGGGGGGGGGGGCGACGGCCACACGGGAGCGCGGCGGGGGGGGGCGACGGCGACACGGGAGCGCGGCGGGATGGGGGGGAGGAGGAGGGGCGACACGGGACCGCGTCGGAAGGGGGAGAAGGGGTGACACGGGACCGCGTCGGGGGTGAGGAGGGGCCACACGGGACCGCGTCGGGGGCGACATGGGACAGCGTTGGGAGGAGGGGCGACGCGGGGCCGCGTTGGGGGGGGGGGGGTGACGACACGGGACTGCGTTGAGGGGGGGAGGGACGACACGAGTCTGCGTTGGGGAGCGAGGGACGTGTTGTGTATATACACTGTCATGGGCTATTAGCTGTGTTCAGTGAAGGCTTCATTTAGATACATAATTGCTATTTAAGCAGCTGAGTATCTACTTGAATACCAGTTATATTTTATGCAAAATAATCGCTCAAAGCTGTCGCTCAGACTGTTGTATCTGCTCGTGTAAATGGGCATTTATTTTTGATGGTCCGGGGCTGGAGCTCAGCCGCCAGCGGAGGGAGGGTCCGGGGCTGGAGCTCAGCCGCCAGCGGAGGGAGGGTCCGGGGCTGGAGCTCAGCCGCCAGCGGAGGGAGGGTCCGGGGCTGGAGCTCAGCCGCCAGCGGAGGGAGGGTCCGGGGCTGGAGCTCAGCCGCCAGCGGAGGGAGGGTCCGGGGCTGGAGCTCAGCCGCCAGCGGAGGGAGGGTCCGGGGCTGGAGCTCAGCCGCCAGCGGAGGGAGGGTCCGGGGCTGGAGCTCAGCCGCCAGTGTGTCTTGGGCTGCTGGACCAAGGAAGGGGTCCACTCTGATGACAACCTTCACCTGGCCTGATGTCTATAGAGGTTGCACATACAGACGATGATGGCCTGTAGACCTGAGGCACTCTGGGTAATCGTCCTCTCTCAGGCATACAACCGTCGTGGGATAGACTTGATTTGGTTTCTGAAACCGCCGCAGTGGCTGCAGGAAGTCTCCTTGGGGTTGTGGATGTTCTCCTCGGACCGCTGCAGGATTTAGTCTTGCATCTACTGTCTTTTTCGTAGTTCCTGTAGCGTCTATGGTGGGACCAGAGAGAAGTGGCTGTCTGACACCGCTTATCTCACGGAGACAATGGTACACTTTGGGGTCTGCTGACCATTGTAGGTGGGTGAGGCTGACAATACTTCCTGGCTTCATGGTCCTCTCTAGATAAGTGACGCCTGGCAGCTCCCTGTCCTTGCTTGCACCCTAGAAGTCACCGGCAGCCCGTCTGCCCGCCTCCTTGGCGCTCGTTGGGTGATTGATGGAATTTTCCACTGCTGTTTCTGCAGCTTCTTTGAATATTTGAGCTGGCCTTTGTGGCGATGAGTCACGACTTGTATGTAACCTCCGCGGAGGCTACTAATACTCGCGTCTGGAGGGTAACGCTGCGGAGTCCGTCACCGGCCCCCGCTCCGGTGTGATTGTCTGCAGTCGTTAGCGCGGTGCTGTGCGCGTCCGAGCGGCCATCTATCTAGAACTCGCGTCTGCTCGGTGCCGCCCTTTTCCGTGACTGTAGATAGTAACCGCTCTCCCGCTAGGAGTTGTAGCGCCCCCTGTGTGCCTATCTGAGATGATACAACCATTTATAATATCTGCTCTCATCGGCATCTCTGGCGGTTTTCGCTCCTTCTGAGATTTCCGTGCGGGCCTGACCTTGAGGCAGGATGGTAGAAGCAGTTCCTATGACAACCCGGCACAAATACGGCTCTTCCTCAGGAAATGGCGCCCCTCCGCCAGCTGTTAACCAGTTCCTGCAGAGTTGGTAATGTAAGTGCACCCTGTGACAATATCTGCAAGGAGTTTGTAGATTCTACTATGGGCAACAATGTATCCTTCGGAGCGCTGACGTCATGTGACCTGGTGACTGCCGCTCTGCCAGCACGGACGTAGTTGTGTCACATACGTGAATCTCCTTATGTGATCTCACGGCGCCCCTCCGCTGTTGGTGATCACAGGCCCTTCATTTGTATAAGAGGATTATGGGCCATAACGACGGGAGATTAGATTGTCAGCTCTACCGGTGAGTGGTGACCGCCCTGTGCAGCGCTGCGCAGTATGTTGTATGCAAGCAGGTCTAGTTTATTCTTCACTCCTGTAGATTACTAAATCTCCATAAGACTGACAGGAGGGATCTCCCAGGAGTCTGTGCTGTAGATTACTGGATCTTCATGGGATTGACTAGGGATCTCCACAAGACTGACTGGAAGGATTTCCCAGGAATCTATTCTGTTGATTACTGGACTCGTCCCTGTGTGTCCACGCTCCCGTGCTGTCACATAGGAGCTAGCAGAGCTGTCTCGCTGGGGGAGCCGCCAGCAGGGGGCGGGGCAGGAGATTTCTCTCCTTTCGCTCCCCCGCCTCTCTCCATTGAGATAACACAGCGGCTGTTCGCTACAGAACGACTATTGAGAGGATGTGCAGGCGCCGCCACTCATAATCGTGCTTATGTCCTGGTGCGCAATGCGATCTGTGGTGTGCTGCGGACTGTGACAGTGCCTCCCCCTGGTGCGGCCGCCATCAGTAAGTTAAACGCGGTGCGCACTAGTGGGCTGCAGGAGAACCCCCTTCATGGCGTCACCCCCTGTCAGTCTTGTCTCCCCTGGGACTTCCTGGTGGCGTCAAGATACAATAATACCCACTCATTGTTCAGTTTAAACAGCGGCTGTTCAGTACTGAATGGCCGCTGTGTATCTCAGTGGAGAGGGGCGGGGAGCAAGAGGAAGGAGCTGGAGGAGAGAAATCTCCTGCACTGCCCCGCCCCCTGCTGGCCGCTCCGCAAGCGAGACAGCTCTGCGAGCTCCTGTGCACAACACTCGTCCTCTGTAAAAGGGCCTTTAGGCTGCCGGTTCATTGCATTATCCGCGGCGATTATCCGGCTCCCGGTAATGCAGTGAGTGCTTCCCATAGCGTTGCTATAGAAAGCGCAGCCCCGATGTCCGTGAGCGGAGAACCATAGCTATTCTCCGCTCATGGGATTCAAATCACGACATGCTGCGATTTTCCACGGTGAGCCTATCTATTAAATAGTCTCACCGCGGAGACCTGTCAGTGCCCCCCCCCCCTGCTCCCCCGCGGCAGAAGATCATTAGCGATATTCCACCTTGGACATGGACAGGCAGCCTTAACATGAGGGATCTCCTAGGAGTCTGTGCTGTAGATTACTGGATCTCTCTAGCATTTACCAGAGGGACCTCCCAGGAGTCTGCGCTGTAGATTACTGGATCTCTCTAGGATTGACAAGAGATCTTTTAGGAGGCTTACTGGATCTCTATAGGATTTACAGGAGGGACCTCCCAGGAGGCTGCACTGTAGATTACTAGATCTCCATAGGATTTACAGGAGGGATCTCCCAGGAGTTTGCGCTATAGATTACTGGATCTCCATAGGATTTACCGGAGGGACCTCCCAGGAGCCTGTGCTGTAGATTACTGGATCTCTATAGGATTGACAACAGAGATCTTTTAGAAGTCTGCGCTGTAGATTACTAGATCTCTATAGGATTTACCGGAGGGATCTCCCAGGAGCCTGTGCTGTAGATTACTGGATCTCCATAAGACTTGACAGGATGGGTTTTCTGGCGCCTCTGATGTTGGTGAGGATCCAGGGGGACACAGGTTTCCTTTGCGGTTGGTTCTTTTGTGCTCTTCTCTTGCAGCACAAGCTAGGGGGCGACTTGGGTGCGGACCCTCGGAGTGGGACCTCCCATTGCAAGAACTGCTCCTCTTCCAGGCTCTTGTTTAGCAGCTAAGGCTACAATAAACCCTTCTCCCCTCAGTGGCCACAATGAAGGCGTCTTCACACTCTGCTTGCTGGTTGTGCTCTCTAATCCTAGGAAGTACTCTGATCTGTAACCCCTTCATCCCCGGCTCTTGGCAGGTCAGAGGTGGCACTTTGTTTGGGTTTCCGATCAGTTGCCGCTTTCAGTCACCGACGACTTCCGGACTTTTTTCTATCGGATCTTTGGATATACACTTGGCAATAGTTTTCCCGCCTGCATTCCGTCTGACAACCAAGACTGTTCATTGCGTACTCCAAGCTATTGGAGATGTAAAGACCACTGTGACCAGGAAGGCTGTCCTCCTCGGCAATAAATCACTTGCTAGACTCTTTACTGAATAGCATGCCAGATCTGCTGTGAACACTGACAGGGGCAGAAGAAGTCTGTTGTAGTTAGAAGTCATACCTGTTTGCAGCAAATGAAGCGCTTTACTGGACTGAACTTGTGGCATGCGGACTGCACCTTCTATTTATGGGTAGCCTAGTATGTAAGCCTGAAGAGGGCCCCCCACTTCTCCAGTCCCGTCTATTATCCCCCAATGCTGATCCAGAAGAAGGCAAGAACCCCAATGAGGTAGAAGCCAGTTTTCTTCATTTTAGGGAAAAAAATTCCTTCCCGACTCCAATCTGGCAATCAGAATAATCCCCGGAGCGCCGACGCTTCTGAGAAATCAGTGATATAACATGTAATATTCAAGAAAGATGCCCAGAACCTCTTATATCATATCACCATCACCGCGTCCGCATGAGAGGGTTCCATAGTCTCACTGCCCTTACACTAAAGAACCCCTTCTATGTTGTAGAAACCTTCTATCTAGATATAGAAGGCGCCCCCTTGTTCACCTCTTGTTAAAAGGAGTGAAGGCATCCTACTTTCCATCCAGAGAAATTGCATTTCTGCAATACTTTTGAAGTGGCAGTGGCTTTGTGTATTGCTGTAACATACATGGTTTAATGGGGGTATTTGGCTAAGCAGCAGCACATGTGAAAAAGACTTGGGTATACTAATAGATCATAGACTGAACATGAGTCAACAATGTGATGCAGCAGCCAAAAAGGCAAACACAATTCTGGGATGTATTAAGCGAAGTACAGAGTCTAGATCACGTGAGGTCATTATCCCCCTCTACTCTTCCTTAGTCAGACCTCATCTGGAATACTGGGTCCAGTTCTGGGCACCCCACTTTATAACAGACATAGACAAACTGGAGCAAGTTCAGGGAAGAGTTACCAAGATGGTGAGCGGTCTGCAAATCATGTCCTATGAGGAACGGTTAAAGGATCTGGGAATGTTTAGCAGAAGAGAAGGCTGAGAGGAGACTTAATAGCTGTCTACAAATACCTGAAGGGCTGTCACAGTGCAGAGGGATCAGCCCTATTCTCATCTGTACAAGGAAAGACTAGAAGCAATGGGATGAAACTGAGAGGGAGGAGACACAAATTAGATATTAGACAGTGAGGGGGATCAGTGAGTGGAACAGGTTGCCACAGGAGGTGGGGAGTTCTCCTTCAATGGGAGGGTTCAAATAAAGCCTGGACAAATATCTGTTTGGGATGATTTAGTGATGCTGCACTGAGCAGGGGGTTGGACCCGATGACCCTGGAGAACCCGATGACCCCAGAGGTCCCTTCCAACTCTACCAGTCTAGGATTCTATGATTCCATTCTATGAGATCTCTGTACTGACCCTTGAGGTCGCCCCGTCTTTTTTTTTTTTTTCTACACTAAATAACCCCATTTTTGATAGCCTCTCTGGGTATTGTAGTCCGCCCATTCCGTTTATTACTTTAGTTGCCCCCTTTGTACCCGCCCAAGCTTTGATATGTCCTTCCTGAGTATTGCTGCCAAGAACTGTCCACAATATCCCATGTGTGGTCTGACCAGTGACTTGTAGAGAGGAAGAACAAGGCGGAGGAGGAGGAGGGGGATGGGGGGGGGGGTGGCTCCCCCACATCAATATTACGAGAGAAAAAAAACTGGGTGATTAATTTTTTTCTGTTGAAACAACCTGTAATTTCTTGTCAGGATATCGAGGATGCAGTGGGTAGCAGCTGCCACTAGGAGGCGACTTAAAGCTGGACCAAAAGTTGGCTCCTCCTGTCAGCTGTACCCCTTCCTGCCTGCTGGGGAAGCTCCGTTTTAGCTTTATGTCTGAAGGAGTCAGACATGAATCGCATGTCTGCAAAAATAATTTTTTATTTTATGAAGACGCATGTCTGTGGGTTCCCTGTCCTCCCCACAGGGGAGCGGGAAACAGGCAGCCTCGTAGCTCACTTGTTTTTCCCGCTCCTGAAGGCGATTGTGGCACTGCCGTCCAGGCGAGCTGCCCCCCGGCTACCGTGCAGGCTGCTCTGCACCCGTTTCATGGAAGATGAGCAGCCCGGTGGAGTAGAGGAGTCCCAGGCTCTATTCGCCCACTCAAAATGAAAGCTGCAGGAGCCCATCAGGATATGGAGGCTACAGGGGCGCACAGCCGGGTCAGCCCCCGGGTTAGTGCGGGGATCCAGGCTCCCCATCCCCGTTTGTCTCACTGCTGGCTGCTATTGCATCAGCTCAACCACAGCTCAAGACCCCCCCCCCCCCCCTTCGCCCTCTTCTGTGGCATGCCCTACCTGCTACGACCCTCAGACGGCTCGGTTTTGGCTTCCAACCTTGCTAATAATTGAGCCCCTGGCTTCAGACCCGTTTAGGCCATGCGCTCTCCCTTTCCCGTGCCGAGGGTGGTGGTGGTGGGGGTGAGCATGGCCAAATGTGTTGGAGAAGGTTGGGGCTGCTTGCTGCTCCCCTCGTGCTGCTGCTAGACTGCCGGGCTCATCCTCTGGAGCCTCCAGCTGCTGGTCTACAGTGGGTGAAGCTGCCATCAGGCAGCACAAGTTAACCCCTTATTGTTCTCAGCCAGTGGTAGTTCTAGACTTCCTACTCCCATCATGTCACTGAGATCTGAGGGGGCCGAGCCGATGCCGGGTCTTCCCACTTATTATGTGTGCGAACGCTGTCAGAAGCATTGAAATGGCTAAGACCCCTGGCTCAGGCGGTTCTTTCCATGGGGGATAGGTTTGACCGTGGCATGCCCTCTCACAGTAGACCATGCAAGCACTGCAGGCATTCATGGTGCAGCTGCTGCAGTGTCTCCCCAGAGTCCATTTTCCCATCTTTGCCTCCCTGATTCTATCACAGGCGACGGATCTGAAACTTTTGAAAGGGGAACTCTTAGTGGATCATTCCATACTGGAGCTGGAGACGGAACGCTCATCCAAGTTGGCGGCTACAGTTGATAGCCTGAATACTGCCATAAAGGATAACTTTACTATATCTGAGGAGAGCTCCTCTGCCGAGCGTGCGTCAGATAACACAGGAGGCTCCTAAACACTTTCACAGGCACAAGGAGTTTGAGGAAGCGCTTTCCTGGTAAGATTGTCGGGATTAGCCGGATCTAGCTGCCGGGAGGACGTCGCCACACCAGACATTAGAGCTGCAGGAAGTTCATTTGCATATTCCCTTTGCATTCTGGGAAGGGCAAAGAATCACTGTGGGTAGTAACTTAACTACAATTCTTGACTTTTAGAAGTGGACATCAACTGACAGCATGGAGGGAGAGCAGCCATATGGTGAGCTGCAGCGTATGCTATATGTTTACAGACCAACCAGAAAAGCCAAACTTCACCGGCTTGTGTCTCTACTGGAGGAAAAGATGCAGAGTCTTCAGGCTCATTAAGGAAGATGAGGATTTCCTTGACAGAGCAAAGCATGAAGAAAAAGAAATGTCCAGAGTACCTGCAGAAGCCGAGGAACGGAAGCATGTGACCCCAAGAAGCAGGAGGACCAGGAGTCGTCCAGCACCCATACTGCTCGGGCTAGATCTCCTAGACAGAGATAGTCATGTATGGTCCGCTAAGGAATATCAGCCGACATGTAATCAATCTCACATGAGAATAGGGGAAAGGTTTAAACCCTGAGCAGGGATCAGTAATAATAGAGGAGTTCACAATATAGAACTTGCAGGTGGGCTTTATTTGTCAGGCCTGAGACAGCAATAGATACCGGTGGGCAGATTTATGCCAATGTCACTTGGTTCACATACTTATTGGCTGCTCTCATACTATTAGTGTTCACAAATATCAGTCAGTAAAGGGTGACTTCGCACTAGGGACTCCAACTAGCATATCTGCTCCTCTCCAATAACATGAGAGTGAATAGGAAGCCAATGCCATCACAAATAGTAAGAGAGAATTGTTGGTCGATATGAGGACACAATAACCACCCACGAATAGTGTGGGATGAGTCTCTAATGGGACATGGGTCAACTGGCACAGATCAAGATGAGTCCAGTGCCTTACACAATTAGCAGAGTTATACTACTCCTGTGATTTCTGCTATCTGTGAATCCACCTTGGTATAATATGGTGGATTGACCATTTATGCAAATTACCTGAGTGGCACAGATAGATCTCTCATACACTGTAGTAGTCTTTATTAAAAAGTATTAAATAAAAATAAGCAATATATGCACACGCGTACAAGTTTTAAGATATAGTAATAAGTTATATTTTAGTTATAGTTCTACCCACAAAGAGCAGAGGAGAGGAGAAAGAGGTAGAGCAAGAAATGACTCTACCGACAAAGAACAGAGGAGAAAGAGGTGCAGCAAGAAATGACTCTACCCACAAAGAACAGAGGAGAAAGAGGTACAGCAAGAAATGACTCTACCCACAAAGAACAGAGAAGAAAGAGGTCCAGCAAGAAATGACTACCCACAAAGAGCAGAGCAGAGGAGAAAGAGGTCCAGCAAGAAATGACTCTACCCACAAAGAACAGAGGGGAAAGAGGTAGAGCAAGAAATGACTCCACCCACAAAGAACAGAGGAGAAAGAGGTACAGCAAGAAATGACTCTACCCACAAAGAGCAGAGGAGAAAGAGGTCCAGCAAGAAATGACTCTACCCATAAAGAACAGAGGAGAAAGAGGTCCAGCAAGAAATAACTCTACCCACAAAGAACAGAGGAGAAAGAGGTACAGCAAGAAATGACTCTACCCACAAAGAACAGAGAAGAAAGAGGTGCAGCAAGAAATGACTCTACCCACAAAGAACAGAGGGGAAAGAGGTAGAGCAAGAAATGACTCCACCCACAAAGAACAGAGGAGAAAGAGGTACAGCAAGAAATGACTCCACCCACAAAGAACAGAGGAGAAAGAGGTACAGCAAGAAATGACTCTACCCATAAAGAGCGGAGGAGAAAGAGGTACAGCAAGAAATGACTCTACCCACAAAGAACAGAGAAGAAAGAGGTGCAGCAAGAAATGACTCTACCCACAAAGAACAGAGGGGAAAGAGGTAGAGCAAGAAATGACTCCACCCACAAAGAACAGAGGAGAAAGAAGAACAGCAAGAAATGACTCTACCCACAAAGAGCAGAGGAGAAAGAAGAACAGCAAGAAATGACTCTACCGACAAAGAACAGAGGAGAAAGAGGTCCAGCAAGAAATGACTCTACCCACAAAGAACAGAGGAGAAAGAGGTACAGCAAGAAATGACTCTACCCACAAAGAACAGAGAAGAGGTGCAGCAAGAAATGACTCTACCCACAAAGAACAGAGGGGAAAGAGGTGGAGCAAGAAATGACTCCACCCACAAAGAGCAGAGGAGAAAGAGGTAGAGCAAGAAATGACTCCACCCACAAAGAGCGGAGGGGAAAGAGGTAGAGCACGAAATGACTGCACCCACAAAGAGCAGAGGAGAAAGAGGTAGAGCAAGAAATGACTCCACCCACAAAGAGCAGAGGAGAAAGAGGTAGAGCAAGAAATTACTCCACCCACAAAGAGCAGAGGAGAAAGAGGTAGAGCACGAAATGACTGCACCCACAAAGAGCAGAGGAGAAAGAGGTAGAGCAAGAAATGACTCCACCCACAAAGAGCAGAGGAGAAAGAGGTACAGCAGGAAATGACTCTACCCACAAAGAGCAGAGGAGAAAGGTACAGCAAGAAATGACTCTACCCACAAAGAGAAGAGGAGAGGAGAAAGAGGTACAACAAGAAATGACTCTACCCACAAAGAACAGAGAAGAGGTGCAGCAAGAAATGACTCTACCCACAAAGAACAGAGGGGAAAGAGGTAGAGCAAGAAATGACTCCACCCACAAAGAGCGGAGGAGAAAGAGGTAGAGCACGAAATGACTGCACCCACAAAGAGCAGAGGAGAAAGAGGTAGAGCAAGAAATGACTCCACCCACAAAGAGCAGAGGAGAAAGAGGTAGAGCAAGAAATGACTCCACCCACAAAGAGCGGAGGAGAAAGAGGTAGAGCACGAAATGACTGCACCCACAAAGAGCAGAGGAGAAAGAGGTAGAGCAAGAAATGACTCCACCCACAAAGAGCAGAGGAGAAAGAGGTAGAGCAAGAAATGACTCCACCCACAAAGAGCAGAGGAGAAAGAGGTACAGCAGGAAATGACTCTACCCACAAAGAGCAGAGCAGAGGAGAAAGAGGTACAGCAAGAAATGACTCTACCCACAAAGAGGAGAGGAGAGGAGAAAGAGGTACAACAAGAAATGACTCCACCCACAAAGAGCAGAGGAGAAAGAGGTACAGCAAGAAATGACTCCACCCACAAAGAGCAGAGGAGAAAGAGGTACAGCAAGAAATGACTCTACCCACAAAGAGGAGAGGAGAAAGAGGTCCAGCAAGAAATAACTCTACCCACAAAGAACAGAGCAGAGAAGAAAGAGGTCCAGCAAGAAATGACTCTACCCACAAAGAACAGAGCAGAGAAGAAAGAGGTACAGCAAGAAATGACTCTACCCACAAAGAGGAGAGGAGAAAGAGGTACAGCAAGAAATGACTCTACCCACAAAGAGGAGATGAGAAAGAGGTAGAGCAAGAAATGACTCCATCCACAAAGAGCAGAGGAGAAAGAGGTACAGCAAGAAATGACTCTACCCACAAAGAGCAGAGCAGAGGAGAAAGGGGTATAGCAAGAAATGACTCCACCCACAAAGAGGAGAGGAGAAAGAGGTACAGCCAGAAATGACTCTACCCACAAAGAGCAGAGGAGAGGAGAAAGAGGTACAGCAAGAAATAACTCTACCCACAAAGAGCAGAGGAGAAAGAGGTACAGCAAGAAATGACTCTACCCACAAAGAACAGAGGAGAGGAGAAAGAGGTCCAGCAAGAAATGACTCTACCCACAAAGAGCAGAGGGGAAAGAGGTACAGCAAGAAATGACTCTACCCACAAAGAGCAGAGGAGAAAGAGGTACAGCAAGAAATGACTCTACCCACAAAGAACTGTGTAGTTAATGCACAGCGTCCTCTTGAATGGAGAAAAAGAAGTGTTGTTGTGAAGAGGAGGAGATGGTGGTTGTGGGGGATTCCCTACTGAGAGGAACAGAGGCCGCTGTCTGCAGATCTGATGCCTCATGAGAGGTCTGCTGTCTTCCAGGGGCACAAATCACAGATGTGACTTATAGGCTGTCAAGACTCTTCAGTCCTACAGAACACCACCCATTCCTACTAATACATGTAGGACAAATAACACTGCAAAAAAGGACCTTGCAACTATCTGCAGAGACTTTGAAGACCTCGGAAAGAAGGTGATGGAACTAGGAGCTCAGGTGGTCTTCTCATCCATCCTCCTAGTGGATGGTCATGGAATAAGTAGATGGAACAGGATTCTAGAGGTGAACAACTGGCTACGTCAATGGTGCCGTCAGCAAAGATTTGGATTCCTAGACCATGGAGTGAATTACCTATATGATGGACTGCTTGCTAGAGACGGGTTGCATCTTACAGACAGGTAAGCATATATTTGGTGGGCGCCTTGCTTCACTCATCTGGAGAGCTTTAAACTAGAGCATTATGGGAAGGGAAGTGAAAGCTAAAAATATACAGCTAATTAATACATCTGAGAACCTCGCTATTAGAAGTGGGAAGAAAGAACAAGGACAGACAATTCAGAAGGAAAGTAGAGGAACAAGAGACCCCGATCACAAACTAACATGTTTATACACAAATGCCCAGAGCTGGGAAACAAACAAGGAGAACTGGAGCTCCGAGCACAGGAAGAGAAATATGATGTCATCGGCATCACAGAAACTTGGTGGGATGATACACATGATTGGATACAAGGCTTGAAGGCCACAATGTATTTATAAGAAACAGACCTAATAAAAGGGGAGGAGGTGTTGTGTTGTATGGTAGGAAAGCATTCATCTCCGCAGAGATTCAAGCTTCAGAGCTGGGAGTTCTGTAGGAACTGGGTAAGAATACAAGGAGAGAACAACAGAAAGGACACCATTGTAGGCATTTACTATAGGCCGCCTGGACTAGCAGAAGATATGGAGGAACTCTTTCTACATCAGATGGCCAAGCTCTCAAAGAAGCCCAACATAGTGATCATGGGAGATTTTACCGATCCAGACATTTGTTGGGAATCTCTCAGGTAAAAGTAATGGATCCAACAGATTCTTATCGGCTCTTGTGACAACTTTATCTTCCAGAAGGTAGAAGAGAAAACAAGGGGATCTGCTATCTTGGACCTAATTCTTACCAACAGGGAGGGAATGGTTGGGGAAGTAAGGGTGGCTGGGACCTTAGGACGCAGTGATCATGATATCCTTGGATGTTGGATAACAAGGGGAGGAAGACCTGAGAAGACTCAGACCTCAAGGTTGGATTTCAGAAAGGCAGATTTCAATGAACTCAGAAAGAGGAAGAGTCCAATGGCGGGATGTTCTTAAGGACAGAAATGTCCAAGAAGGTTGGGAAATATTGTGAAATGAGATTCTCAAAGCACGATCGTTACCAATCCCTAAAAGAAGGAAGAATGGGAAGCATTTAAAGAGACCCGGATGGATGAACACAGAACTTGTAGACATGTTAAAGAGGAAGAAAGATATGTTTATCAAATGGGAAGAGGGGGGAATATCTAAGGAAGAATATAATGGGGTCTGCAGAAACTGTAGGGCAAGGGTCAGAAAAGGTAATAATGAATTGAGGCTTGCAAGAGAGGCCAGAAGCAATAAAGGATTTTGGGTGTCGAAAGTGAAAGCAAAAGAAAAGTCAAAGATGCTATTGGATGCTTACAGGATGAAAATGGTGAATTGGTTAAGAAAGATGTTGAGAAGGATGAACATTTAAATTCCTATTTTTGTATCTGTTTTCTCTCATAAAGTAGATGGAACATCAACTGATCTTTCCTGTGGTATTGGGGGAATAAAAGAGTGCAGGCTATGGTGAGGGAACACTTAGCTAACTTACATGAATTCAAGTCTCGATTTACATCCTAGGATACTAAAGGAAACAGCGGAGGTAATTGCTGAACCACTCACCATAATCTGTGAACAATCCAGGAGAAAAGGAGAAGTCCCAAAAGATTGGAAAAGAACAAATGTTGTCCCATCTTCAAAAAAGGGAAGAAGGTGAATCCAGGAAACTACAGACCTGTGAGCCTGACTTCTATAGTGGGAAAGATCTTTGAACAAATTATTAAACAGCATGTATGCAAGTACTTGGATGAGAATGGAGTAATTAACCAGAGCCAGCATGGGTTTGTAACAAACAAGTCATGCCAGACTAATCTAATGTCCTTCTATGACAGGATCACCAATTGGGTTGATCAGGGAAATGCGGTGGATATAGTATATCTTGACCTTTTAATAAAGCATTTGACAAAGTATCTCATACCATACTTATAGAAAAATGACCAATTCTGGGATTGACAAGGCAACTGTTAGGTGGATTCACAACTGGCTGAGTGATCGTACTCAAAGAGTGGTCATAAATGGCTGCACATCCAAGTGGAAGAATGTATCAAGTGGGGACCACAAGGCTCTGTCCTGGGCCCAGTGTTGGTCAACATTGTTATAAATCATCTGCAGGAGGGAATTGATGGGAAACTGATCACATTTTCCGACGACACAAAGCAAGGAGGGATAACTAACATTAGGGGAGAGAGAGAGTATTCAAAAAGATCTAGAAAAGCTTGTACAGTGGGCAGCGACTAACCGAATGGTATTTAACAAGGAGAAATGCAAAGTCCTACATCTGGGCAAGAAAAATGAAGAAAGCACATACAGAATGGGAGGAATTGGGCTAAGCAGCAGCACATGTGAAAAAGACTTGGGTATACTAATAGATCATAGACTGAACATGAGTCAACAATGTGATGCAGCAGCCAAAAAGGCAAACACAATTCTGGGATGTATTAAAGGGGTTGTCCCGCGCCGAAACCGGGTTTTTTTTTTTTCAACCCCCCCCCCCGCGTTCGGCGCGAGACAACCCCGATGCAGGGGTTAAAAAAGATCACCGGAGAGTGCTTACCTTAATCCCCGCGCTCCGGTGACTTCTTACTTACATGATGAAGATGGCCGCGGGGATCTTCTCACTCGGTGGACCGCAGGGCTTCTGTGCGGTCCATTGCCGATTCCAGCCTCCTGATTGGCTGGAATCGGCACGTGACGGGGCGGAGCTACACGGAGCCGGCATCCAGCACGAGCAGCCCCATTGAAAAAAGAAGAAGACCGGGACTGCGCAAGCGCGGCTAATTTGGCCATTAGACGGCGAAAATTAGTCGGCTCCATGGGAACGAGGACGCTAGCAACGGAGCAGGTAAGTGAAAAACTTTTTATAACTTCTGTATGGCTCATAATTAATGCACAATGTACATTACAAAGTGCATTAATATGGCCATACAGAAGTGTATAGACCCCCTTGCTGCCGCGGGACAACCCCTTTATGATAAGCATAGAGTCCAGATCATGTGAGGTCATTATCCCCCTCTACTCTTCCTTAGTCAGACCTCATCTGGAATACTGGGTCCAGTTCTGGGCACCCCACTTTAAAAAAAACCACAGACAAACTGGAGCAAGTTCAGAGAAGAGTTCCCAAGATGGTGAGCGGTCTGCAAATCATGTCCTGTGAGGAACGGGTAAAGGATCTGGGAATGTTTAGCAGAAGAGAAGGCTGAGAGGAGACTTAATAGCTGCCTACAAATGTCTGAAGGGCTGTCACAGTGCAGAGGGATCAGCCCTATTCTCATCTGTACAAGGAAAGACTAGAAGCAATGGGATGAAACTGAAAGGGAGGAGACACAGATTAGGTATTAGACAGTGAGGGGATCAATGAGTGGAACAGGTTGCCACGAGGGGTGAGGAGTTCTCCTTCAATGAAAGTGTTCAAACAAAGGCTGGGCAGACATCTGTCTGGGATGATTTAGTGATGCTGCGCTGAGCAGGGGGTTGGACCCGATGACCCCAGAGGACCCTTCTAACTCTACCATTCTATGGAATGGGGAAAGCTTGACAGACCTCCTGCTAAGTTGAAAGGTTTGGATGTTTAATACCCTTTGCCGCAGGATTTGATCTGTAAGTGGTCCGTTTCTCCCTATGGTGGAACCGCCGATTGCCCACTTATCCAAGCATACCAGCATTCCGGTAGAGGATGGCGAATCATTCGCTGCCCCACGTTACTGAATACCCCTAGAAGGCGATTTTTTAAGTCTTTGGGTTTTCTCTGCGATTGGTATTCGCAGCAACCTGGGTATGTCACAATGTTGTCACAGGGGCCGAACAACTTTAAGAGGTCCTCCCTGCTGACACCTTGCCACAAGCGGAGACTCTTCTTGTGCAACTAGAGGTAGGTGGTGGTTTTGAGGCCACCCTATATTCTACGAGACTGTTAGTACATGCCTCGGCATAGTCAGTGATAGGTCGTCGCATACTCTGGCTGAAGGCATGGGTTGCAGACACTACTTTTAAGGAAAAGGTAACTAATCTTCCCTACCTGGGCTTAATATTGTTCGGGGACAAGCTGGACGAGATTATTGCAGAGGCTGCAGAGGGCAAAAGCACTTGGCTACCTCAAAACAGGTAAAAATGACCTTTCGTTTGTTTCATCACGCTACAGTTTCACAGGAGCAAAGGAAACGTGCCTCCTACAAACTACGCCCTGTGGGGCAGCAGCATCCTCGCCCCACAAAGTCCTCTTCTGCTAAGCCCTCCGCATGAAGGTCCTCCGCCGCCGATCCTTGTTGTAGGGGGTTGGTTGGAAAAGTTCCAGTCCACATGGTTCCAGTTTGTGCCGCGTGCGCGCTTCCCCCTCACAGGACCCAGGGGCTGTGGTCTGCTGTGGAAGCGCGTTGCCCTATCAATGTCCTGGAGCCTCGGACAATGTATCTGTTAATTTTCAACTTTACACCTCGATTACAAGGCCACCCACTCTGGGTCCAGATGGGCAACGCAACGGCCGTCGTAAATATCTACCGACCAGGCTGAACCCTCGCCACTCAGGCGTTGGCAGAGGAGGCCTGCATTCTAACCCTGGCCGAGGTCAATGTGCTGGCGATATCTGCAGCATACATACTGTGGCAAGCTGGGGTCTACTTGCCTGCAGATCGCCAACTTCCAGACCGGAATGCGCACCAGCCGTGTAGAAACACTCTGGAGACGTGGATTTGCTCCTGCCAGTCTTTATTCACAGCACAAACAACGTAAACAGAGTCCATATAATGTGCTTCAGTAAAACATAAAGTCCATGTACACACCCCGCCTGGGTATTGAGGGTAGTCAACCCTGTCAACCTCCAGACCTTGGGCTAGCAGCCCTCCCAGCTCCACTGAGCTGTCTCTCTGGCTCTCTCAGCCAACGTCTCCCTGGGTGAGCGTCGAGGTGGCGTTCCTGGTGGCAATCGCCTCCATTTGGAGGGTGTCGGCATTGGTAGCACTCTCAGCGGTTCCACCGTTCAAGGTGTTTCATCAGGACAAAGTGGTCCTGCGTCCCAATCCTTCCTTTTTTGCCAAAGGTGGTTTCGGCTTTCCACCTCAATGAGGACATTGTGTTGCCCTCCTGTTGTCCACATCTGGTGCATCGCACGGAGAGGGCCCTTTACAAACTCGATCTCGTCCGAGCCCTCAGAATTTACTTGGCGCAGACAGCTTTGTACCAGCGTTCTGACGCCCTGCTTGTGCTTCCCGAGGGGGCACGTTGTGGTCAAGCTGCCTCCAAAGGCACGATTTTGTACTGGATTCGCTCAGCGTTGGCTGAGCCCTATCGTGCCAAGGGCCAGACTCCTGAGTGACTGCTCATCATGGGCAGTCTGCCACACACCTGTGTAAGGTGGCTACATAGTCCTCTAGGCGCACCTTCACCAAATTTTACAGGGTGCATGTGGCGGCATCGGCTGATGGTTCTACAATCCGCTGTGGTCTGACAGCGGCCGCGAGTTATACTACCCACCCAAGGGGGCGGCTCGTCTACGCCCCACTGTATCCTGTATCCCCCATATTCCTGACAAAACTTACCGTAAAATCCCTTTGTTGACCAGGATATTTGGGATACAGCACCCCTTTATTGTATTACCGGTTATGTGGCTCCCTATTGGGGCCCTCGGTGCTGAGATCTCACATGATGTTACTAGTATCGTGTTGTTCTCTGCTAGGACTCCTACCACTGCTTGCTGACAAACGGAGCTTCCCCAGCAGGTAGGAAGGGGTACAGCTGACGGGAGGAGCCAACTTTTGGTCAAGCTTTATGTCGCCTCCTGGTGGCAGCTGCTACCCACTGCATCCTGCACCCCTGATATCCTGGTCAAAAAAGGGACTTTACGGTAAGTAAAAAATCATTTTTTTTTGCGCTCGTTAAAAACACGTTGCAGAGTTACTTGCTAAAATGCATGGCAGTGGCTACAGAAATCACAGGACTGCAGGGGCCGTGTAGGGCCAAGTGTCTCGCCCGTGTGCATGGGCCCCTGTGGGGCGAACCTGCATCCACCATGTAGATAGAAAGTGTGCAGGGGGAGTCGGGTTTGTCTGTTACCAGGGAGACCCATGGCTCTGTGTAGGAGCTGCAGATCTGTATAATGGTCACTGTCTATGTCCAGCTATGCAGCCACTTTGGGGTGGTGGGCACAGTCGATCCCGTGGTGAGCTCTTGGGCATGGGGTGAGGCGCTGCGGGACTTCAGTCATCGCTGTTCCGTGGGCAGATTTCCTCCTGGTTTATATGGTGATGGTGGTCTTCCTTCCACCTGAGTGCCCCCTGTGTGCACCCGTCGCCGCCATCTGCGGTTAGTTTTCTATGGGCATGAAGCCTGACACCGCGGATGCGTTCATGTGGCTTCAGGGCTCGTTCACACAGGAGTCTGCAGCTTTTGGTAGTTGAATATGCAGCATATTAGTGGACTACAAAGCGTGGTATGCCTCGCGCATCCAGCCACAGTTGCCCCCCCCATGTGTTAACTGCACTTGACACGCGTGTAGAAGAGCCACAAGCACAGATATGCAGTGACTGTGCGGTAGCGTGCGTCTCACCTGTGTATTTGCGCAGTCCCACTGACTACACGGCACCACTTCCGTACGTACGCCCGCCGCGCTGCGCGTTGTGTGCGGTGCCACTGACTACACGGCATCACTTCCGTACGTACGCCCGCCGCGCTGCGCGTTGTGTGCGGTGCCACTGACTACACGGCATCACTTCCGTACGTACGCCCGCCGCGCTGCGCGTTGTGTGCGGTGCCACTGACTACACGGCACCACTTCCGTACGTACGCCCGCCGCACTGCGCGTTGTGTGCGGTCCCACTGACTACACGGCACCACTTCCGTACGTACGCCCGCCGCGCTGCGCGTTGTGTGCGGTGCCACTGACTACACGGCACCACTTCCGTACGTACGCCCGCCGCGCTGCGCGTTGTGTGCGGTGCCACTGACTACACGGCACCACTTCCGTACGTACGCCCGCCGCGCTGCGCGTTGTGTGCGGTGCCACTGACTACACGGCATCACTTCCGTACGTACGCCCGCCGCGCTGCGCGTTGTGTGCGGTCCCACTGACTACACGGCATCACTTCCGTACGTACGCCCGCCGCCCTGTGCGTTGTGTGCGGTGCCACTGACTACACGGCATCACTTCCGTACGTACGCCCGCCGCCCTGTGCGTTGTGTGCGGTGCCACTGACTACACGGCACCACTTCCGTACGTACGCCCGCCGCGCTGCGCGTTGTGTGCGGTCCCACTGACTACACGGCACCACTTCCGTACGTACACCCGCCACGCTGCGCGTTGTGTGCGGTGCCACTGACTACACGGCACCACTTCCGTACGTACGCCCGCCGCGCTGCGCGTTGTGTGCGGTGCCACTGACTACACGGCACCACTTCCGTACGTACACCCGCCACGCTGCGCGTTGTGTGCGGTGCCACTGACTACACGGCACCACTTCCGTACGTACGTACGCCCGCCGCGCTGCGCGTTGTGCGCTTTGTTTCTTTTTTCCACTCGCATGGTCTGAATTACCCCAAAGCCACTCAGTGGGGATTCAGCGCCCTGTATTGGCGCCCACATATGACCGTGCGAACGGCCCTTAGGGTTTGTTCACACTTCAGGAGGACCCGCAGCTCAAATCTGAGAGCGGAATCATCCGGGCGGGCGAGATATCGGGCCAGGAAACTCAGCCAGACCTCCGGCTCGCCAACCGGCGCTGTACATGCCGACGCAAGGCGCTCTTCATTCAAAAACGTCTCGCATCACTTCTGTGAAAATGGTCATTTCGCGCATGTCGGAGGATCGGTGAGGTGCACGTCTACCAGTAGGGTGACTCCTGGCGTGGGTCCAGCAGAGCCTCGGGGCGGGGTGACTTTTGGGGTGTACTTGGCAGGGGCACTAGGTAGGGTGTCACTTGGGGTTTATCCAGCAGAACCTTGGAGTGGGGCGATACTTGGGGTGTACCCGGTGGAGCCCCGCGGTGGGGCGACACTTGGGGTGTACCCGGTGGAGCCCCGCGGTGGGGCGACAATTGGGGTGTACCCGGCGGAGCCCCGCGGTGGGGCGACACTTGGGGTGTACCCGGCGGAGCCCCGCGGTGGGGCGACACTTGGGGTGTACCCGGCGGAGCCCCGCGGTGGGGCGACACTTGGGGTGTACCCGGCGGAGCCCCGCGGTGGGGCGACACTTGGGGTGTACCCGGGGGAGCCCTGCTCCTCAGTGCAGCGGGAGCTGTCCGTGTTGTGCAGCCGGCAGTGGAACTCCAGGCCCGCAGCAGCTGGCACAGCGTGGGTTAAGGCCTTCTTGGCAGGGGGCGTGTTTGCTGCATCTCCTGCGCCTCTTCCCATTGGCTGCTGGGAGGTGAAATGGAAACCACAGTAAACTTTTGACCCTGAGCTGGTGGAGCGGCCTCTCCCTCCTTGCAGCCTCTCCCTCCTTGCAGCCTCTCCCTCCTTGCAGCCTCTCCCTCCTTCCCGCAGCCTCTCCCTCCTTGCAGCCTCTCCCTCCTTCCCGCAGCCTCTCCCTCCTTGCAGCCTCCGCTCCGTCCTGAAGCCAGAGGTTCGCCTTCTGCGTGTTCCTTCTTGTCTTTCTCATAGCAGGCAGCTAGTAAAGAATAAATGGCGCGCTGTGCGGACGCGGCCGTTTGGAGGCCGCTATTTTTTGTTCCTCTCTGCCACTCTCCGTCTTCAGCTGCATGAAGGGTTACCGTGCCGCGGCCTCATGGGGTCCGGACCGTCCTGCCCGTTCTCTTGGGGTACTCATGGACCTCACTGTAACTGTGCAGCCCGCCGCCCGGGTCGTTGCGTCAATCATTTATGGCTATTGGATCAGCGCACAGTTGGAGTGACGTTGTTCGCCTCCCGGGCGCCGCGCCTACTGCCTCCCGGGCGCCGCGCCTACTGCCTCCTGTCGGCCGTTCGCCAGCTGAAGGACTGGAATGTGATGAGCGGCGGTCCTGCAGCCCTCGCCTCACCAGACCTGCGGAGTAAAGGCCCCGTCTGCTGTCAGCGGGCGGCTGTGACCCCTTCATCAGGTGCGATGGGGCAGGAAGGAGCAGCATTATATCCGGCCCCCAGGGTCCAGCGCAGCAGCTGGTGGGCTGCGGCCCTTGTCCGCCATTCTTGTACATGTGACGCAGAACGCTCTACAGAAGTACTGCGCTGCGAGCCCTAAAGGGGGCGCACTTACTGTTGTATATGATATACTCTGCGTCTCCCACAATACATCCCGGCAGAGCCGGCCTCGGAGGAGGCCCCTGGTGGGCCGGCTGCCGCAGCGTCCCCGCTCGCCCCCGGCATGTGAGCTTGGATTGGGTGAATGAGCGTTAGAACATGTTGGGGCGCAAAGAAATTCTACCAAGTTGGAATTTTTGCAATTCGCTCTCGTGGCAGCCTTCGCTGTGACCCCGCTGACCTCCGTGCGCGGTCGCAGTCTTGTACTCTGATTGGCCGGTCAGTGCGGCCTCCTCACTTCTGCCCGACTCAACCAAACCATGTAGAGTCCGCCAAACTCTCCGGTTGCACCAGACTGGATAAAGAGGGTGTTGCAGGGCCACTTCCCATGATGCCCTGCGGTCGTCCTGGCTGGCGCGCCACATACGCGAGTCTGGATGATGGAAGCTTTCCCCGGACGCCCCTCCCTCCTCTACGTCGCCCGGCCGCAGCGGGTCGTCCTACACCACATGGATGCTGGATGTCCCCGGATGACCTCAACTGCGTTTGGCGTGGGGACTGCGCCGGTGCCGATACTCGCCGGCGCGATGATGCCGGTGCCGATACTCGCCGGCGCGGTGATGCCGGCGCCGATACTCGCCGGCGCGGTGATGCCGGCGCCGATAGTCGCCGGCGCGGTGATGCCGGCGCCGATAGTCGCCGGCGCGGTGATGCCGGCGCCGATAGTCGCCGGCGCGGTGATGCCGGGGCCGATAGTCGCCGGCGCGGTGATGCCGGGGCCGATAGTCGCCGGCGCGGTGATGCCGGGGCCGATAGTCGCCGGCGCGGTGATGCCGGGGCCGATAGTCGCCGGCGCGGTGATGCCGGGGCCGATAGTCGCCGGCGCGGTGATGCCGGGGCCGATAGTCGCCGGCGCGGTGATGCCGGGGCCGATAGTCGCCGGCGCGGTGATGCCGGGGCCGATACTCGCCGGCGCGGTGATGCCGGGGCCGATACTCGCCGGCGCGGTGATGCCGGGGCCTCTGCTCGGTATCATAGTACAAATGTGTAAACTTCTGACCCCGCTGGATGGCTAATCCGTTACATACGAGCGCAGGAATGGCGCGGTCCCCCTGTCTGTGCATCGCCTGGCATCCATCAACGCTCGCTGCTCCGTGTAGTCAGTCACACGTGTGCAGCACATGTCTGCGGGCGCCGCGCTCATCCTGCCAGACTCCTGCCTCCTTACTGCCTCCTCTGTGCCGGCCGGCAGTCTCCGCTGACTTCTCATGGTCAGCAGCTCGGTCACTGCCACCGATGGCTGCCAGCTACAATCCGTCTGACATTCTGGGAAACAGTTGTACCCCGCTAGCTGTCACTGAATGGCGCTCCCCTGCAGCTGGACTCGGCGTAGAGGTTTCTAGCTTTGCTCCCGGGACAGGGGTCTCTCCTCCCAGAATGGCGCTGTGGCTCCCCTTCGCTGGCTCTGGCCTCTGGTAATTATCACTGAACCACAAGAATGCAAATCCGCGACTAGCGGCGGCGGGAGTTTTACGCAAACTCTGACTAAATATAGGTTTTCAGCTTCCTGTCGTCAGAGCGCAATTAACCACTTCACTGCTGGGTCAACGCTGGCTTCTCCCGTGCCTTCCCAGCGCTCGGTAACCAGAGTCACGGCGGACCCTCAGTACTGCGTTGTAGGAGCTCCATATTGGGGTGGGCGGAGTCAGGGGGATTTGGTGTACATGTAGACAGTGACGCACCCGTTACCAATCCATGGGCAGTGACCGTAATGAGGTTTGGGCAGTCGGCACCCGGGTCCTCGCGTTAATAGGAATACACCTGGGCAACAATTTTGCTGCTGACAAGAGCTCGCCCGCCTCTCCTGTGCCCATGTGCTGTGTACGGGGCGCTCTTCGCCTCTCCTGTGCCCATGTGCTGTGTACGGGGCGCTCTTCGCCTCTCCTGTGCCCATGAGCTGTGTACGGGGCGCTCCATGTCTCTCCTGTGCCCATGTGCTGTGTACGGGGCGCTCCATGTCTCTCCTGTGCCCATGTGCTGTGTACGGGGCGCTCTTCGCCTCTCCTGTGCCCATGTGCTGTGTACGGGGCACTCTTCGCCTCTCCTGTGCCCATGAGCTGTGTACGGGGCGCTCTTCGCCTCTCCTGTGCCCATGTGCTGTGTACGGGGCGCTCTTCGCCTCTCCTGTGCCCATGTGCTGTGTACGGGGCGCTCCATGCCTCTCGTGTGCCCATGTGCTGTGTAGGGGGCGCTCTTCGCCTCTCCTGTGCCCATGAGCTGTGTACGGGGCGCTCCATGTCTCTCCTGTGCCCATGTGCTGTGTACGGGGCGCTCTTCGCCTCTCCTGTGCCCATGTGCTGTGTACGGGGCGCTCTTCGCCTCTCCTGTGCCCATGAGCTGTGTACGGGGCGCTCCATGTCTCTCCTGTGCCCATGTGCTGTGTACGGGGCGCTCTTCGCCTCTCCTGTGCCCATGTGCTGTGTACGGGGCGCTCTTCGCCTCTCCTGTGCCCATGTGCTGTGTACGGGGCACTCTTCGCCTCTCCTGTGCCCATGAGCTGTGTACGGGGCGCTCTTCGCCTCTCCTGTGCCCATGTGCTGTGTACGGGGCGCTCTTCGCCTCTCCTGTGCCCATGTGCTGTGTACGGGGCGCTCCATGCCTCTCGTGTGCTCATGTGCTGTGTAGGGGGCGCTCTTCGCCACTCCTGTGCCCATGTGCTGTGTAGAGGGCTCTCTCTGCCTCTCCTGTGCCCATGTGCTGTGTAGAGGGCTCTCTCCACCTCTCCTGTGCCCATGTGCTGTGTAGGGAGCACTCTATGCCTCTCCTGTGCCCATGTGCTGTGTGGTGAGTCCTTGCCACCTGTCCTGCGCCCATGTTCAGTGTAGGGAGCACTCTATGTCTCTTGGGCGCCCACGTGCTGTGTGGTGGGCCCTCTCAGTCTCTCCTGTGCCCACGTGCTGTGTGGTGGGCCCTCTCCTGTGCACATGGGCGCAGGAGAGGCAGAGAGGGCTCCACACACAGCACGTGGGCATGGGAGAGACGGAGAGGGCCCACCACACAGCACGTGGGCAGAGCAGAGACTGAGGTGGGCCCTCTCCGTCTCTCCTGCGCCCACGTGCGGTGTAGGCAGCACTCTATGCCTCTCCTGCGCCCACATGCTGTGTGGTGAGTTCTCTCCACCTGTCCTGCGCCCACGTGCAGTGCAGGGAGCACTCTATGCTTCTCCTGCGCCCACGTGCTGTGTGTGGGGGCCTCTCCTGCGCCTACGTGCTGTGTGGTGGGCCCTCTTCGTCTCTCCTGCGCCTATGTGCTGTGTGGTGGGCCCTCTCCACCTGTCCTGCGCCCACATGCTGTGTGGTGGGCCCTCTCCGTCTCTCCTACACCCACATGCTGTGTGTGGGGCCCTCTCCATCTCTTCTACGCCCACGTGCTGTGTGTGGGGCCCTCTCCATCTCTCCTGCACCCACGTGCTGCGAGGTGGGCCCTCTCCGTCTCTCCTGCGCCCACGTGCTGTGTGGTGGGCCCTCTCCGTCTCTCCTGCGCCCACGTGCGGTGTGGCGGGCCCTCTCCGTCTCCTGCGCCCACGTGCTGTGTGTGGGGCCCTCTCCGTCTCTCCTGCGCCCACGTGCTGCGAGGTGGGCCCTTTTTTTGTCTCTCCTGCGCCCACGTGCTGTGTGGTGTGCCCTCTTCGTCTCTCCTGCGCCCACGTGCTGTGTGTGGGGCCCTCTCCATCTCTCCTGCGCCCATGTGCGGTGCAGGGAGCATTCTATGCTTCTCCTGCGCCCACATGCTGTGTGTGGGGCACTCTCCATCTCTCCTGCGCCCACGTGCTGTGTGTGGGGTCTTCTCCGCCTCTCCTGCTCCCACGTGTTGTGCGTGGGGCCCTCTCCGCCTCTCCTGCGCCCACGTGCTGTGTGGAGCCCTCTCCGTCTCTCCTGCGCCCACGTGCTGTGTGTGGGGCCCTCTCCGTCTCTCCTGCGCCCACGTGCTGTGTGTGGGGCCCTCTCCGTCTCTCCTGCGCCCACGTGCTGTGTGTGGGGCCCTCTCCGTCTCTCCTGCGCCCACGTGCTGTGTGTGGGGCCCTCTCCGTCTCTCCTGCGCCCACGTGCTGTGTGTGGGGCCCTCTCCGTCTCTCCTGCACCCACGTGTTGTGTGTGGGGCCCTCTCCGTCTCTCCTGCGCCCACGTGTTGTGTGTGGGGCCCTCTCCGTCTCTCCTGCGCCCACGTGTTGTGTGTGGAGCCCTCTCCGTCTCTCCTGCGCCCACGTGCTGTGTGCTGCGCCCTCTCTGTCTCTCCTGCGCCCACGTGCTGTGTGCTGCGCCCTCTCCATCTCTCCTGCGCCCACGTGCTGTGTGGCGGGCCCTCTCCATCTGTCCTGCGCCCACGTGCTGTGTGTCGGGCCCCCTCCGTCTTTCCTGTGCCCACGTGCTGTGTAGTGGGCCCTCTCTGTGTCTCCTGCGCCCACATGCGGTGTAGGGAGCACTCTATGCCTCTCCTGCGCCCACATGCTGTGTGGTGAGTCCTCTCCACCTGTCCTGCGCCCATGTGCGGTGCAGGGAGCACTCTATGCTTCTCCTGCGCCCACGTGCTGTGTGTGGGGCCCTCTCCGTCTCTCCTGCGCCCACGTGCCGTGTGTGGGGTCTTCTCCACCCGTCCTGCGGCCACGTGCTGTGTGATGGGCCCCCTCCACCTGTCCTCACCCCACATGTGGTGTGGTGAGCCCTCTCTGTGTCTCCTGCGCCTACGTGCGGTGTAGGGAGCACTCTATGCCTCTCCTGCGCCCACATGCTGTGTGCTGCGCCCTCTCCATCTCTCCTGCGCCCACGTGCTGTGTGTCGGGCCCCCTCCGTCTTTCCTGTGCCCACGTGCTGTGTAGTGGGCCCTCTCTGTGTCTCCTGCGCCCACATGCGGTGTAGGGAGCACTCTGCCTCTCCTGCGCCCACATGCTGTGTGGCGAGTCCTCTCCACCTGTCCTGCGCCCATGTGCGGTGCAGGGAGCACTCTCTGCTTCTCCTGCGCCCACGTGCTGTGTGTGGTGGGCCCTCTCCACCCGTCCTGCGGCCACGTGCTGTGTGATGGGCCCCCTCCACCTGTCCTCACCCCACATGTGGTGTGGGGTGAGAGGTGGGGCGTGCCCGCCTCCCTGGGTGATGAATGTAAATTTATATGGTGGCTGACCACGTGAGGCTGTGACACCCGATGGGCCAATGCTAGGTACACCACAGCGCACGATCGCTAGGTATTACTGCGTCTCCGGTCGTAGTGATGCGCCGCAGACACGCTCACATTATCGCAGTAAGTAAAGCTCGTGTTTCGCCGTTGCGGTGGGAACTTGACCAGCGTGAACCTCTTAGGATGAAGTGTTTGCATAACTCAAATGGGAGACCGTCTGAGACGCTGCGACCAGAGCGCCAGGGATCGCGAGCCGTAGAGGCGCTAATTGTCAGCTGCATAGGGTGATGGGGGTGTGAGCGCAGTACACGGAATCGCCACCTCGCTGACCGCCCAGTTGGTAGATGAGTGTCGTGTCCAGTAATGTGTGAAGAGACTGAACCCGGGAGGCGACAGACGCAGCTTGCAGCTTGTGTAACTACTAGTGTAGAATTTGCCCTCTTTCGCTGTCTGTTTTGCCGCCGTTCCTCCTTGAGCGCGGCCTCCATCCTGCAGCGGCTCGTGTTGGAACGTGATATGAAATACCTCCGACAAGACCGGGCGGTCCTCAGACGCAGGCTGGTGCGCGCAGCTCTTGTTGGGTCACACATCTACTCCCAAAACGTGGTCACCGCCTCCCGCCGCTCAGACATGATGTCAGAGATTGGTTGAGGAGGCTGGCAGGAAATTGGTAAGAAGCGCCTAAAGGCTTGTGTATGGGGGCAAATTCTCTGCAACCTACCCTGCTATTCAGACTGTACCGAGCACTTCTCACTGCCCTATAGGGGCAGTATACCACCTGGTGAAAAATGGTGGGTCGGGGCACGGATTGCGTTATTAATATATCGGATATCAATTGCTGTGCGCTTTTCTGAGAAAAGTAATAGGACCCCGGAGCAAGAATCCCAAGTAGTCGTTATGTCCATCTGTTAATACTTTGCAGGTCTCCTTTGGTCCCAATGGCATCAGATACTCGCCGTGGTATACTCTCTAGTCATGTATAAAATACTTCAGCTGGTATTTCCCTCCATTCATCCTGCAAACGTCTGGCCAGTTCTCTCAGCGAAGATGGACACTGTTGATACTTCCAGTTTGCCTCAGCGACGTCCAGTAGGGTTCGGGTGTGAATCTGTGCAGGCCGATCCGATCGTGAAACATCTGCATCTTCAAACCAACGTAACCCAGCGGACCGAGACCATGTGATGTAAAATACCCCGCGACCATAAAGGAAGCTCCGCCGTGCACATTCAGGCGGGTGGCGTTCCCTGGGCTCCTCCGCACTCAGGGACGGCCATCTGATTTGAGGATGGAGCAGCGTGATCCGTCACTCCATAGAACGTTCTTCCATTTCTGAAATGTCCAACTATGGCGCTCCTCACACCGTTGTGTCTGCGGGCTATGTAGCATGGTGTATGACACGTGACATGCTAATGACACACAACAGGGGGGTTCAAGGACATCAGATAGGATAGAGAGTAAAGTGCAGCGAGGCGAACACCTATACTGTGGCACGGGGAAATGTCACGATGGGTGGAAGGCGCTGCAGTGTCCGCTAGAGCCCATCTCTAAGGGCGCAGCCCCCCTAACATCCTGGCTGCGGAGCTGTGAACCGCTTGGTTTGGATAGTTGAGTGGTGTAAGGCTGCGATGTTATTGTGATCCCTACTGGTCGCCAGTGCAGCCGTGTACTTGGCTCATCATACGTGTTCTAGAAGGCCTTGACAGGCCGTGCATGACAGGCCGTACTGAAGCCCCACAGATCTGCGTTGGAGGGTTCTCACGGCCCTCCATGATCTATTTCGGTTCGAATTACGGATACAAATAACCCATTGAAGTCACTGGGCGCATGACCGCGCTCCACGCATTAGGGAATCAATTGGACCTGCGGGCATGTTATAACGTGTGCAGAAAAAACCTGCAACCAGGCCAGAACGCAGCGTTCATAAATACTCCGTATGTTCACAGCCCAGCGCTGAGGACACGGGTGTGAATGAGCCTGAAAGGATCACACTGCAGCGCTGACGGGCAGAGAAAATCCACATTAAATAGTCCCAAGTCAACTATGCTTTTGGGCACGGAATGTGTCGGCATGCACATCCCAAACGAGCAGCCTGAAGCCCCGCAGGCGTCCCACACAAGTAGCCTGAAGCCCCGCAGGCGTCCCACACAAGTAGCCTGAAGCCCCGCAGGCGTCCCACACAAGTAGCCTGAAGCCCCGCAGGCGTCCCACACAAGCAGGCCGGAGCCCCGCAGGCGTCCCACACAAGTAGCCTGAAGCCCCACAGGCGTCCCACACAAGTAGCCTGGAGCCCCGCAGGCGTCCCACACAAGCAGGCCGGAGCCCCGCAGGCGTCCCACACAAGCAGGCCGGAGCCCCGCAGGCATCCCACACAAGTAGCCTGAAGCCCCGCAGGCGTCCCACACAAGTAGCCTGAAGCCCCGCAGGCGTCCCACACAAGTAGCCTGAAGCCCCGCAGGCGTCCCACACAAGTAGCCTGAAGCCCCGCAGGCGTCCCACACAAGTAGCCTGGAGCCCCGCAGGCGTCCCACACAAGTAGCCTGAAGCCCCGCAGGCGTCCCACACAAGTAGCCTGAAGCCCCGCAGGCGTCCCACACAAGCAGGCCGGAGCCCCGCAGGCGTCCCACACAAGTAGCCTGAAGCCCCGCAGGCGTCCCACACAAGTAGCCTGAAGCCCCGCAGGCGTCCCACACAAGTAGCCTGGAGCCCCGCAGGCGTCCCACACAAGTAGCCTGAAGCCCCGCAGGCGTCCCACACAAGTAGCCTGAAGCCCCGCAGGCGTCCCACACAAGCAGGCCGGAGCCCCGCAGGCGTCCCACACAAGTAGCCTGAAGCCCCGCAGGCGTCCCACACAAGTAGCCTGAAGCCCCGCAGGCGTCCCACACAAGTAGCCTGAAGCCCCGCAGGCGTCCCACACAAGTAGCCTGGAGCCCCGCAGGCGTCCCACACAAGTAGCCTGAAGCCCCGCAGGCGTCCCACACAAGTAGCCTGAAGCCCCGCAGGCGTCCCACACAAGTAGCCTGAAGCCCCGCAGGCGTCCCACACAAGTAGCCTGAAGCCCCGCAGGCGTCCCACACAAGCAGGCCGGAGCCCCGCAGGCGTCCCACACAAGTAGCCTGAAGCCCCGCAGGCGTCCCACACAAGCAGGCCGGAGCCCTGCAGGCGTCCCACACAAGCAGGCCGGAGCCCCGCAGGCGTCCCACACAAGCAGGCCGGAGCCCCGCAGGCGTCCCACACAAGCAGGCCGGAGCCCCGCAGGCGTCCCACACAAGCAGGCCGGAGCCCCGCAGGCGTCCCACACAAGCAGGCCGGAGCCCCGCAGGCGTCCCACACAAGCAGGCCGGAGCCCCGCAGGCGTCCCACACAAGCAGGCCGGAGCCCCGCAGGCGTCCCACACAAGCAGGCCGGAGCCCCGCAGGCGTCCCACACAAGCAGGCCGGAGCCCCGCAGGCGTCCCACACAAGCAGGCCGGATCCCCACAGGCGTCCCACACAAGCAGGCCGGAGCCCCGCAGGCAGTATGTGGGGGACGAGGGGCGGCCATCGTTTATGTAGGAGCACCGCAGCCAGTATGTGGGGGACGAGGGGCAGCCATCGTTTATGTAGGAGCACCGCAGCCAGTATGTGCGGGACGAGGGGCGGCCATCGTTTATGTAGGAGCACCGCAGCCAGTATGTGCGGGACGAGGGGCGGCCATCGTTTATGTAGGAGCACCGCAGACAGTATGTGGGGGACGAGGGGCGGCCATCGTTTATGTAGGAGCACCGCAGACAGTATGTGGGGGACGAGGGGCGGCCATCGTTTATGTAGGAGCACCGCAGCCAGTATGTGGGGACGAGGGGCGGCCATCGTTTATGTAGGAGCACCGCAGCCAGTATGTGGGGACGAGGGGCGGCCATAGGTTATGTAGGAGCACCGCAGCCAGTATGTGGGGGACAAGGGGCGGCCATCGGTTATATAGGAGCACCGCAGCCAGTATGTGGGGGACGAGGGGCGGCCATCGTTTATGTAGGAGCACCGCAGACAGTATGTGCGGGACGAGGGGCGGCCATCGTTTATGTAGGAGCACCGCAGCCAGTATGTGCAGGACGAGGGGCGGCCATCGTTTATGTAAGAGCATCGCAGCCACTATGTGCGGGACGAGGGGCGGCCATCGTTTATGTAGGAGCACCGCAGCCAGTATATGGGAACGAGGGGCGGCCATCGTTTATGTAGGAGCACCGCAGCCAGTATGTGCGGGACGAGGGGCGGCCATCGTTTATGTAGGAGCACCGCAGACAGTATGTGGGGGACGAGGGGCGGCCATCGGTTATATAGGAGCACCGCAGCCAGTATGTGGGGGACGAGGGGCGGCCATCGTTTATGTAGGAGCACCGCAGACAGTATGTGCGGGACGAGAGGCGGCCATCGTTTATGTAGGAGCACCGCAGCCAGTATGTGGGGGGATGAGGGGCGGCCATCGTTTATGTAGGAGCACCGCAGCCAGTATGTGGGGGGACGAGGGGCGGCCATCCTTTATGTAGGAGCACCGCAGCCAGTATGTGGGGGGACGAGGGGCGGCCATCCTTTATGTAGGAGCACCGCAGCCAGTATGTGGGGGGACGAGGGGCGGCCATCCTTTATGTAGGAGCACCGCAGCCAGTATGTGGGGGGACGAGGGGCGGCCATCCTTTATGTAGGAGCACCGCAGCCAGTATGTGGGGGGACGAGGGGCGGCCATCCTTTATGTAGGAGCACCGCAGCCAGTATGTGGGGGGACGAGGGGCGGCCATCCTTTATGTAGGAGCACCGCAGCCAGTATGTGGGGGGACGAGGGGCGGCCATCCTTTATGTAGGAGCACCGCAGCCGGTATGTGGGGGACGAGGGGCGGCCATCGTTTATGTAGGAGCACCGCAGCCAGTATGTGGGGGGACGAGGGGCGGCCATCGCTTATGTAGGAGCACCGCAGCCAGTATGTGGGGGACGAGGGGCGGCCATCGTTTATGTAGGAGCACCGCAGCCAGTATGTGGGGGGACGAGGGGCGGCCATCCTTTATGTAGGAGCACCGCAGCCAGTATGTGGGGGGACGAGGGGCGGCCATCGTTTATGTAGGAGCACCGCAGCCAGTATGTGCGGGACGAGGGGCGGCCATCGTTTATGTAGGAGCACCGCAGCCAGTATGTGCGGGACGAGGGGCGGCCATCGTTTATGTAGGAGCACCGCAGCCTGTATGTGCGGGACGAGGGGCGGCCATCGTTTATGTAGGAGCACCGCAGCCAGTATGTGCGGGACGAGGGGCGGCCATCGTTTATGTAGGAGCACCGCAGCCTGTATGTGGGGGACGAGGGGCGGCCATCGTTTATGTAGGAGCACCGCAGCCGGTATGTGGGGGACGAGGGGCGGCCATTGTTTATGTAGGAGCACTGCAGCCAGTATGTGGGGACGAGGGGCGGCCATCGTTTATGTAGGAGCACCGCAGCCAGTATGTGCGGGACGAGGGGCGACCATCGTTTATGTAGGAGCACCGCAGCCAGTATGTACAGGATGAGGGGCAGCCATCGTTTATGTAGGAGCACCGCAGCCAGTATGTGGGGACGAGGGGCGGCCATCGTTTATGTAGGAGCACCGCAGCCAGTATGTGTGGGGGACGAGGGGCGGCCATCGTTTATGTAGGAGCACCACAGCCAGTATGTGGGGGACGAGGGGCGGCCATCGTTTATGTAGGAGCACAGCAGCCAGTATGTACAGGATGAGGGGCAGCCATCGTTTATGTAGGAGCACCGCAGCCAGTATGTACAGGACGAGGGGCGGCCATCGTTTATGTAGGAGCACCGCAGCCAGTATGTACAGGACGAGGGGCGGCCATCGTTTATGTAGGAGCACCGCAGCCAGTATGTACGGGATGAGGGGCAGCCATCGTTTATGTAGGAGCACCGCAGCCAGTATGTGCGGGGACGAGGGGCGGCCATCGTTTATGTAGGAGCACCGCAGCCAGTATGTACGGGATGAGGGGCGGCCATCGTTTATGTAGGAGCACCGCAGCCAGTATGTGGGGGACGAGGGGCGGCCATCGTTTATGTAGGAGCACCGCAGCCAGTATGTGCGGGACGAGGGGCGGCCATCGCTTATGTAGGAGCACCGCAGCCAGTATGTGGGGGACGAGGGGCGGCCATCGTTTATGTAGGAGCACCGCAGACAGTATGTACGGGACGAGGGGCGGCCATCGTTTATGTAGGAGCACCGCAGCCAGTATGTACGGGACGAGGGGCGGCCATCGCTTATGTAGGAGCACCGCAGCCAGTATGTGGGGGACGAGGGGCGGCCATCGTTTATGTAGGAGCACTGCAGACAGTATGTACAGGACGACTGGCGGCCATCGTTTGCCCCACACTCATCCTGTGTAAGTGGGCCGGTGGTCTTTGTACAGTGACCCCTTTGAGAGGTCTTGATGCGGTCTTCCCAGGATTGGATGCGTTCAGACTCATAGGTGCGTTGGGGGCAAGGCGACTCTCTAAGCTCCGATATGGCGTCGACTGCAGCTCTGGGCCGGGTGTGTAAGGGATCCCCGTCCTGTGCCTCGTACCTGACGGTCATCCTGCCTCCCCTTGGCCATTGCTGACATTGTGACATTTCTATCCTGGGGGACCCGGGGGCCCACAATGAGGGAAGAGAAAGGCAAATGCTTGACTCAACTTTCTCAAACTTCTGCAAGCGCTGCGGAATAAGTTGGCGCTATACAAATAAAGATTATTAGTACTTCCAAGCGATCTGCAGGATTCTGGGAAAGCTGTGTGCCTTCGTTGGGCGGTCTGTACTGTAGGGGAGCCGGTGGAGACGGAGACGTTCTCAAACTGGGGCAACAACTAATGTAGCTGTCGACGGTGGGGCAAGCGGGGCCGCAATGTATCCCACCCCTCGTGTGCGCCCAGTGGCGGTATTCATACGGGGCGCCCTTCAGCACTAACGTGTATTCCATGTTGTTCTTGCAGATGGGGAGGAGGAGCAGCGCGCAGTCCCACCAGTCCGTGTAGCTCAGGTGAGCGGTGGTCCCACGTGCCATGATATTTGGTGGCCTGCGGGGGGCGTCAGCAGCTGCCAACCTGCTGTCCGAGCTGCCATCTTTATGTAGCCCCCCTCGTTGTGTACTTCATGGGAGCAGCCATCTTGGATGGGGCTGCCTCACAAGAGCTTGCGCATCCCTTGTCACATTGCGCGGGGGCTTTATAGCCCGACGTCCCGTTTACGGTATAGATGGCGGCGGACGCTTCTTGGGTCATCGGACAAATTAAGCCGCCTCTAGATGATCCTAAGAGTAAGAGGATTTAAAGAGAATAAGCACAAGGTCAGTGGCGATTCGGCGGCGCAGAGCGGTCGGGTGGTATTGTATACCCCCGTGTAGTTCCTCTATATCCCCTCCTATCTCTGGGGCGCGGCACATCCTGCTTCCGTCTCGCTGTGCTGTTTGCTCTCCCGGGGGCTTCGGTGCCTGGGGTCAGCGGGGCATGGGTCATTCATGGTGGACTGGGGGGTCCTTGTAATCTCCCAGCCATAGTTTCATGGCAGTAAAGTGTACACTATAGGTGGTCTCGGCTATTTCGAGGTGTCCTGATCACCGCCAGGACTGCAGCCGCAGAGTCAGAATAACCTTGGGGATGCCGGCTGTTTACTGATGATCCCAGAGATGAGCGGCCTTTACAAGGAGCAGCGGCGCCATCTGCTGGGGACAGGACAAGATGCACCCAGCCCACCGCCTCTCACACTGACTATAGAGGCAAACCCATAGAAGGGCGAGCAGCGGGGAGCAGTTTTGTACAAACTCCATTGTTATAGACCTTTCCAGCTGTCATCTGTAACGCTGGGGGAAAATGTGTAAGCTAAGGGGGTCCGTAACACTGGGGGAAGGGGGTCCGTAACACTGGGGGAAGGGGGTCCGTAACACTGGGGGAAGGGGGTCCGTAACACTGGGGGAAGGGGGTCCGTAACGCTGGGGGAAGGGGGTCCGTAACGCTGGGGGAAGGGGGTCCGTAACGCTGGGGGAAGGGGGTCCGTAACGCTGGGGGAAGGGGGTCCGTAACGCTGGGGGAAGGGGGTCCGTAACGCTGGGGGAAGGGGGTCCGTAACGCTGGGGGAAGGGGGTCCGTAACGCTGGGGGAAGGGGGTCCGTAACGCTGGGGGAAGGGGGTCCGTAACGCTGGGGGAAGGGGGTCCGTAACGCTGGGGGAAGAAGGGGGTCCGTAACGCTGGGGGAAGAAGGGGGTCCGTAACGCTGGGGGAAGAAGGGGGTCCGTAACGCTGGGGGGAAGAAGGGGGTCCGTAACGCTGGGGGGAAGAAGGGGGTCCGTAACGCTGGGGGGAAGAAGGGGGTCCGTAACGCTGGGGGGAAGAAGGGGGTCCGTAACGCTGGGGGGAAGAAGGGGGTCCGTAACGCTGGGGGGAAGAAGGGGGTCCGTAACGCTGGGGGGAAGAAGGGGGTCCGTAACGCTGGGGGGAAGAAGGGGGTCCGTAACGCTGGGGGGAAGAAGGGGGTCCGTAATGCCGGGGTGGGGGGAAGAAGGGGGTCCGTAATGCCGGGGGGGAGGGGGAGAAGGGGGTCCGTAATGCCAGGGGGGAAGAAGGGGGTCCATAATGCCGAGGGGGAGAGTCTGTAGTGCTGGGAGAAGTGTGTAATACGGAGTTCAGCTCTTGCTGCACCGTGGGCCTTGAATCTATTACCGCCCTACTAGGATGAAGTGCTGAAGCTGTTGCCCCCGTTTGTGCTTTGTTTTGGGGTTCAGGGGTGCAGTTATTGCCCCAGTAACCTCCCCCTGATTTTGTCTTGCAGCTTCTGATGTTGGTTCATGATGAGCGGATTAGGTGAGAACTCCTTGGATCCTCTGTCTTCAGACTCCAGGAAGAGGAAGCCATCGCTGTGTGACACCCCCGGCCCCAGGTAAGGTCCCCTCTACAAGCCTGGGGGCTGCAATGTTGTCCTGCCGGCCCTGAATGGGGCCAACTACAATTGCAATCAATGAGGTTAATTTTCCAAACTTAAAATCTTTCAGCTTTTTACAACAAAACAATCAAACAAGAAGAATGTAAATGGCTGAACGCAACTAGTAGAACAAGCGGTTTGTCCAAGTTCACCACAGAATGCCACCATCGGGTGTTATTACATGAGCCCCAATACCAGGGAGCTCGGCAAATGTCAGGCACACGTGAGTGCTAGCGGCACCCACTGGGGCTTGTGTGATGGCCGCCCTGCTGATTGCTGCAGAGTCACAGTTATTCATTCCCTGAACAGGATCCTTCATGAGAGCACATTTGCAAGTTGGGTCTTGTTGCAAGCGCACCTGAGGCCACTAGTCAAGGCCTTCATTAGTTGCATCAGGTGTACTTGAGCTAAACACATAACATATCTGGACTGGCGAGGCCTACACGCCCAACAGTTGTCACAGCAATTGTCGTTTACTTGCCCGGCCTTTCTATACAATAATAGGCTTGTTTAAGCGTTTACCCCGGATGACTGTCGGTCCATGTAAAGTCCCATAAGTGAAGAGATGGGTCCAAAAAGTTATAGAAGAGATCACTGCCATGTACAAGCAAGGAAAAGGGTACAAAAGGATAGAAAGGCGCTGAATGCTCCTAGAGATACGGCTGGAAGCAGCTCATGAGTTCAATGTCACGGGGACACTGGCTGCACTACCTGGACGTGGCAGAAAGAGGGCGCTATCACCGGCTGCCCCCAGATCCCTGAGGAGGCAGGTGGTCAACAATCCATCAGTGACTGCAAAATGCCTGCAGCGGGATCCGGTGGCGGCAGCACTGAGGGTTCTGTTTCCAGGCGCATACTGAACCCTGCAGTGAAACCTGCAGGAGGGGAAGATGGAGTCCATCACGTATCAGGGAGTCCCAGGGGAACACATCATGGCTTCCAGGAGGAAGCTGAAGCTCGGGCGTCATCGGATCTTCCAACCGGACCCCAAGTCCAGGAAGATTCCGGAGTGGCCGCCGCAGTCACCTGACCTGCACCCCATACAAGGGATGTGAAGGCGGCTGCAGGACACAAACCCAAGAATATTAGAGCTGGCGGCCATTGGCCATGAGGAACGGGGTAGGAGTCCTCAGGAACGCCGTCGGGTCATACATCACGTCTGCAGCCGGTCAGAACAGAGAAAGGGTCTCCACTAAGTACTAGAGAGGCCGGGCATGAAGGGGGCAATCCTGAGACCGCGGCAGCCAGGAGAAGGGGCGTCTTGTGGTGAAACCGCTTGATGGATTAGTTGTGTTGGGCGATTTACATTCTGCTTTTTTGCAAACGGCTGAAACTTTGTAAATTTGGCAAATAAACTGAATTTGTAAATGGGGGGGGGGATTTTGATTGCAGCTGTATATGTGGCCCCCAGAGGCGTAACTATAGAAGATGCGGTTGCACCTGGGCCCAGGAGCCTTAGTGCCATATGGGAAGCCCAGTACTACGGATAAATGGGGGCCCCATTGCAGGTTTTGCATTGGGGCCCAGGAGCTTTAAGTTACACCTCTGGTGGTCGCTGATGTGGATAGTGGCTCCAGAACAGCAGAGGATGCTGGGTCGTCAGTAGTGCAGCCTCAGGTATTCTCTGCAATTAGAAAGAAGATGAGACTCTTTGACATTAGAGCTTAATTCAGTTTTTAGAGGGGTAAATGCAGTGTTTGGTTATGAGGGCGGGGCTTCACCACTGACCACTCCCACTCTTAGGAAGTTTATTCTTGGTACTGAGAACTTCTTGCTCCTCCTGTGGCAGACTTGTGTCTGTCTTCTGTAATGCATGTGAAGTGTTGATGGTTCGCTGATCTCCTTCTCTTCCAGTTTGACCTGTAGCGGTGAAAAGAGGCGACGCGAGCAGGAGAGCAAGTACATCGAGGAGCTGGCCGAGCTGATCTCAGCGAACCTCAGCGACATCGACAACTTCAACGTCAAACCGGACAAATGTGCAATCCTGAAGGAGACGGTCAGGCAGATCCGTCAGATCAAGGAGCAAGGTGAGCACCGAGGACAGCCTGAGACGTCGCCTCCTGCTGGTGAGGGCTATAGGCTGCGCTCGTTCCTTGCCTTGTGGTTACTGCGCTCGGACCTCCATTGTCAGATGTGATTGCCCCCAGACTGGACCTTGTGACGTGCGTCGCTCCGCTCTTGGGCTGATGCTCTGTTCTCCGTGTATTACAGGAAAAGCTTCCTCCAACGATGACGACGTCCAGAAGGCAGATGTGTCCTCTACGGGCCAGGGGGTCATAGATAAGGATTCGCTGGGGCCGCTCCTCCTGCAGGTGAGTAGGATCATGTGTTCGCGGAGGGGAGACGGGCTGGAAGCACCCCACATCCTCAGATTGGGAGACCACCGCTGGGCTGCCTTCTGTACACCCCAACCCCCGTCATCTCCGCTTCAGAAACGGACATCATTTCTGCCATTGGTGCCGATCCGCAGCGGACTTCACTAATAGCGAAAGGGTGAAATCTGCACCAATGGCACGGATGTTGATAGGGTTTTTGTGTTGCGGATGTTCCGTGTGAACGCACCCTTCCACTGTTGGTGATGTGCTTCACTCCATCCTTCTCGTAGCCCCTCCATGATAAAGGGGTTTTTCAGACTTTGGTGACCTTGGAGGCAATGCGGGAGCAAAATAGCCTTTAAAAGCTAAATCTCTGCTCCCCTGAGCGCTGCCGCTCTTCTGTTTACTTTGGCGGTCACGTAGGTTGTTTACCCATGTAACCACTGCAGCCAATAGAAGGCCCAACAGGGCCGTCATCAGTGGCATCCCGTAAACCTGCTGGGGCTCCTCCATCAGAATGCCTTTTAGCCATGTGACGTCACCTGTCAGGCGGTGCTCCGGTGCCCTTGGGGTCGGACATCCCCTTTAATGTGACCTGTGGTTATTGGTGGTTGCTGTATTTAGTGCTTTGTGGTGGGGTCAGTGGGATGCTGGGTGAGAGCGCCACCGTCTGTCACGCTGCTGTCCTCTGTCTCCAGGCGCTGGATGGTTTCCTCTTTGTGGTGAATCGGGACGGTAACATTGTGTTTGTGTCGGAGAACGTCACCCAATACTTACAATACAAGCAAGAAGATCTGGTCAACACCAGCGTCTACAGCATCCTGCACGATGACGACCGCAAAGACTTCCTCAAGAACCTGCCCAAGTCCACAGGTGAGGCTTACCTGCGGGGAGCCATCCTTCGCTGTCTGTACCCTCGCTGATCAGGTAGGTGCGCTCGGTCAGATGTTGTGCTCTCGCATTCCTACTGGTCTGTTTTCTATCGTCAAAGTTAATGGGGTCCCCTGGTCCAATGAAGCCCCCCGGCAGAAAAGTCACACGTTCAACTGCCGCATGCTGGTCAAGAATGCGCTGGATCACCTGGACGACGGCAGCGGCGGGATGGACCCACGGCAGAGATACGAGACCATGCAGTGCTTTGCACTCTCTCAGCCTCGTGCCATCATGGAGGAAGGTGAAGGTGAGTCCGGTGGTGTGTGCCCACCTTGTGGTGAGGAGGATGTATTACACCTGTCGCCCGCGGTCTCTGATTACTCTGTTTTTCATTAGATCTTCAGTCCTGCATGATTTGCGTTGCCCGACGAATTACAAATGTCGAGAGAGCGTTCACATCCAATCCTGAGAGTTTCATCACCAGGCACGACCTCTCGGGTGAGAGCGCTGTCCCCCGCCGTGTGTAGTCGACCGCTGTCCTATCATCGGACCGCACCCTTATCTGTACCGAACTCTTCTAACAGGCAAAGTGGTGAACATCGACCCCAATTCTCTCCGGAACTCCATGAGGCCGGGATTCGAGGACACGATCCGCCGCTGTATTCAGAGGTTCCTTTGTCATAGTAACGGACAGCCGTGGACGTATAAACGCCATTATCAGGAAGGTGAGTGTGACGTGGCAGGAACATCCACAGCTGCTGCCATGGAGGGCAGCAGACCCCAGCAGGGCTGTCCGTGTGAGCGGTGGCTTCTGGGTCCTCTGTGCGAGGCTGCAGCTTGTTAATGGGATGTCCTCTTGTCCACGCAGCATATGTCCACGGTCACTCAGAGACGCCGCTCTACCGCTTCTCTCTAGCGGATGGCACAATGGTCACGGCACAGACCAAGAGCAAATTATTCCGAAATCCTGAGCCTCATGGCTTCGTATCCACTCATTTCCTGCAGAGGTAAGTACTGCCGCTGGAGGGTGCTGATGTAGCTATCGTTAAAATGTCCTCCGACGCAGGAACTAGTTGTATAACGCATCCCTTTCCAAGAGCGGTTTAGTCCTCGTATGTCACGTGACTCCATTGTCTGCTATTGCTGTTTCAGGGAGCAGAATGGATACCGGCCGAATCCCAATCCTATGGCCCAAGGAGGTCGTCCGCCCTTGCAGTCAAATCCCGCTGCCGGCACTGCTATGAATGTCACATCTGCTCAGGCTGTACCGCCACAGAACCGCAGTTATGGCATGGGGGAGGCCAACAACATGGCACCAATGCCTGGCATGAGATACGGATCAACCGGTAACATGGGGCCGGTGTCCCAAGCTCCAGGAATGGCCCAGCCCCCATACCAGAACAACAGTAACTATGGACTAAATATGAGCAGCCCCCCGCATGGGAGCCCCGGCATGAGCAGCAACCAACCCAACCTGATAATGTCACCCCGCAATCGAGGCAGTCCGAAAATGGGATCCAGCCAGTTCTCTCCTATTCCAGGTATCTCCCAACTTTGTATAGCTCCAGCGTCGTCTGTGGCGGTGTACATTGAGATGTCGAACACGTGAATACTGGGTAAAGTTAGATAAAAAGGCCCCCGATGGGAGTCCTTGAGTAACAACCACAAGTCCCAGCACACGTGTCATGTGGTCATCGCTGGGAACCCCCTGACCTCTTTGCTTTCTTACCCAGGGATGAACTCTCCTATGGGATCTTCCGGGAACGCCGGCGGCGGCAGCTTCTCCAGCAGCTCACTCAGCGCCCTGCACGCCATTAGTGAAGGAGTCGGCAGCTCCCTCCTGTCGTCTTTATCCTCTCCTGGTCAAAAAGCGGAGAGCGCCTCCAACATGAACCTGCCGCAGCAGAGTAAGATGGGGAACCAGGAGTGCAAGAGCCCCTCGGGGTTATTCTGTGAGCAGGTGGAGAGCTCTGTGTGTCAGTCCAGCGGGAGAGACCATCTTGGCGAGAAGGACGTCAAAGAGAACATCATGGAAGGCTCAGACGGGCAGCGGGCACAGGCAGAGAGTAAGGGGCACAAGAAGCTTCTGCAGCTGCTGACCTGCTCCACGGAGGAGCGCGGCCACGGCACCATGAGCAGCTCCAGCATGGACGCCGGCTGTAAAGATACCTCCACCAATGTTACCAGTCCCTCCGGAGTGTCCTCCTCTACCTCCTCAGGTGTCAGCTCCACCTCTAACCTGCATGGCTCCATGCTCCAGGAGAAGCACCGCATTTTGCATAAGCTCCTGCAGAACGGAAATTCCCCTGCTGAGGTCGCCAAAATCACCGCAGAAGCCACCGGCAAGGACAGCTTCATAGAGACGGTCAGCTCCGCGCCAGAAGCGACGGTGAAGCAGGAACAGCTGAGCCCCAAGAAGAAGGAGAATAATGCGCTGCTGCGGTACCTACTGGACAAGGACGAGGGCAAGGACTCATTGACCAAGGATGTGAAGCCCAAAGTGGAGCCAATGGACAGCAAACTCAGCCAGAGCAGCAGCAGCTCCAGTGTCCCAAGCTCCAGCCAAGAGAAGGACATCAAGATCAAGACAGAGCCTGCCGAAGAGGTAAGTGCATGTCAGTGACGGTCTGCGGTACCACGTCAGCGCCCTGCAGCACTGGAGTCACGGCTTGTTCACACTGCTACGTTATGGCAGTATTATAGAAGCTATATTCTCATACATAGGGGGCAGTATTATAGTAGTTACATTCTTGTACATAGGGGGCAGTATTATAGTAGTTATATTCTTGTACATAGGAGGCAGTATTATAGTAGTTATATTCTTGTACATAGGGGGCAGTATTATAGTAGTTATATTCTTGTACATGGGGGGCAGTATTATAGTAGTTATATTCTTGTACATAGGGGGCAGTATTATAGTAGTTATATTCTTGTACATAGGGGCAGTATTATAGTAGTTATATTTTTGTACATAGGGGGCAGTATTATAGTAGTTATATTCTTGTACATAGGAGGCAGTATTATAGTAGTTATATTCTTGTACATAGGAGGCAGTATTATAGTAGTTATATTCTTGTACATAGGGGGCAGTATTATAGTAGTTATATTCTTGTACATAGGGGGGCAGTATTATAGTAGTTATATTCTTGTACATAGGGGGCAGTATTATAGTAGTTATATTCTTGTACATAGGAGCAGTATTATAGTAGTTATATTTTTGTACATAGGGGGCAGTATTATAGTAGTTATATTCTTGTACATAGGAGGCAGTATTATAGTAGTTATATTCTTGTACATAGGAGGCAGTATTATAGTAGTTATATTCTTGTACATAGGGGCAGTATTATAGTAGTTATATTTTTGTACATAGGGGGCAGTATTATAGTAGTTATATTCTTGTACATAGGAGGCAGTATTATAGTAGTTATATTCTTGTACATAGGAGGCAGTATTATAGTAGTTATATTCTTGTACATAGGAGGCAGTATTATAGTAGTTATATTCTTGTACATAGGAGGCAGTATTATAGTAGTTATATTCTTGTACATAGGGGGCAGTATTATAGTAGTTATATTCTTGTACATAGGAGGCAGTATTATAGTAGTTATATTCTTGTACATAGGGGGCAGTATTATAGTAGTTATATTCTTGTACATAGGGGGCAGTATTATAGTAGTTATATTCTTGTACATAGGGGGCAGTATTATAGTAGTTATATTCTTGTACATAGGGGGCAGTATTATAGTAGTTATATTCTTGTACATAGGGGGCAGTATTATAGTAGTTATATTCTTGTACATAGGAGGCAGTATTATAGTAGTTATATTCTTGTACATAGGAGGCAGTATTATAGTAGTTATATTCTTGTACATAGGGACAGTATTATAGTAGTTATATTATTGTACATAGGGGGCAGTATTATAGTAGTTATATTCTTGTACATAGGAGGCAGTATTATAGTAGTTATATTCATGTACATAGGGAGCAGTATTATAGTAGTTATATTCTTGTACATAGGGGGGCAGTATTATAGTAGTTATATTCTTGTACATAGGGACAGTATTATAGTAGTTATATTCTTGTACATAGGGGGACGTATTATAGTAGTTATATTCTTGTACATAGGGGGCAGTATTATAGTAGTTATATTCTTGTACATAGGGGGCAGTATTATAGTAGTTATATTCTTGTACATAGGGGGGCAGTATTATAGTAGTTATATTCCTGTACATAGGGGGCAGTATTATAGTAGTTATATTCCTGTACATAGGGGGCAGTATTATAGTAGTTATATTCTTGTACATAGGAGCAGTATTATAGTAGTTATATTCTTGTACATAGGGAGCAGTATTATAGTAGTTATATTCTTGTACATAGGGGGCAGTATTATAGTAGTTATATTCTTGTACATAGGGGCAGTATTATAGTAGTTAAATTCTTGTACATAGGGGGCAGTATTATAGTAGTTATATTCTTGTACATAGGAGGCAGTATTATAGTAGTTATATTCTTGTACATAGGAGGCAGTATTATAGTAGTTATATTCTTGTACATAGGGAGCAGTATTATAGTAGTTATATTCTTGTACATAGGGGGCAGTATTATAGTAGTTATATTCTTGTACATAGGAGGCAGTATTATAGTAGTTATATTCTTGTACATAGGGAGCAGTATTATAGTAGTTATATTCTTGTACATAGGAGGCAGTATTATAGTAGTTATATTCTTGTACATAGGGGGCAGTATTATAGTAGTTATATTCTTGTACATAGGGGGCAGTATTATAGTAGTTATATTCTTGTACATAGAGGGCAGTATTATAGTAGTTATATTCTTGTACATAGGAGGCAGTATTATAGTAGTTATATTCTTGTACATAGGAGGCAGTATTATAGTAGTTATATTCTTGTACATAGGGGGCAGTATTATAGTAGTTATATTCTTGTACATAGAGGGCAGTATTATAGTAGTTATATTCTTGTACATAGGGGGCAGTATTATAGTAGTTATATTCTTGTACATAGGAGGCAGTATTATAGTAGTTATATTCTTGTACATAGGAGGCAGTATTATAGTAGTTATATTCTTGTACATAGGAGGCAGTATTATAGTAGTTATATTCTTGTATATAGGAGGCAGTATTATAGTAGTTATATTCTTGTACATAGGGGGCAGTATTATAGTAGTTATATTCTTGTACATAGGAGCAGTATTATAGTAGTTATATTCTTGTACATAGGGGGCAGTATTATAGTAGTTATATTCTTGTACATAGGAGGCAGTATTATAGTAGTTATATTCATGTACATAGGAGCAGTATTATAGTAGTTATATTCTTGTATATAGGGGGCAGTATTATAGTAGTTATATTCATGTACATAGGAGCAGTATTATAGTAGTTATATTCTTGTACATGGGAGGCAGTATTATAGTAGTTATATTCTTGTACATAGGAGGCAGTATTATAGTAGTTATATTCTTGTACATAGGGAGCAGTATTATAGTAGTTATATTCTTGTACATAGGGGGCAGTATTATAGTAGTTATATTCTTGTACATAGGGGGCAGTATTATAGTAGTTATATTCTTGTACATAGGAGGCAGTATTATAGTAGTTATATTCTTGTACATAGGGGGCAGTATTATAGTAGTTATATTCTTGTACATAGGGGGCAGTATTATAGTAGTTATATTCTTGTACATAGGGGGCAGTATTATAGTAGTTATATTCTTGTACATAGGAGGCAGTATTATAGTAGTTATATTCTTGTACATAGGGGGCAGTATTATAGTAGTTATATTCTTGTACATAGGAGGCAGTATTATAGTAGTTATATTCTTGTACATAGGGAGCAGTATTATAGTAGTTATATTCTTGTACATAGGGGGCAGTATTATAGTAGTTATATTCTTGTACATAGGGGGCAGTATTATAGTAGTTATATTCTTGTACATAGGAGGCAGTATTATAGTAGTTATATTCTTGTACATAGGGGGCAGTATTATAGTAGTTATATTCTTGTACATAGGGGGCAGTATTATAGTAGTTATATTCTTGTACATAGGGGGCAGTATTATAGTAGTTATATTCTTGTACATAGGGGGCAGTATTATAGTAGTTATATTCTTGTACATAGGATCAGTATTATAGTAGTTATATTCTTGTACATAGGGAGCAGTATTATAGTAGTTATATACTTGTACATAGGAGGCAGTATTATAGTAGTTATATTCTTGTACATAGGGGGCAGTATTATAGTAGTTACATTCTTGTACATAGGGGGCAGTATTATAGTAGTTATATTCTTGTACATAGGAGGCAGTATTATAGTAGTTATATTCTTGTACATAGGGAGCAGTATTATAGTAGTTATATTCTTGTACATAGGGGGCAGTATTATAGTAGTTATATTCTTGTACATAGGGGCAGTATTATAGTAGTTATGTTCTTGTACATAGGGGGCAGTATTATAGTAGTTATATTCTTGTACATAGGAGGCAGTATTAAAGTAGTTATATTCTTGTACATAGGAGGCAGTATTATAGTAGTTATATTCTTGTACATAGGGAGCAGTATTATAGTAGTTATATTCTTGTACATAGGGGGCAGTATTATAGTAGTTATATTCTTGTACATAGGAGGCAGTATTATAGTAGTTATATTCTTGTACATAGGGAGCAGTATTATAGTAGTTATATTCTTGTACATAGGAGGCAGTATTATAGTAGTTATATTCTTGTACATAGGGGGCAGTATTATAGTAGTTATATTCTTGTACATAGGGGGCAGTATTATAGTAGTTATATTCTTGTACATAGGAGGCAGTATTATAGTAGTTATATTCTTGTACATAGGAGGCAGTATTATAGTAGTTATATTCTTGTACATAGGGAGCAGTATTATAGTAGTTATATTCTTGTACATAGGGGGCAGTATTATAGTAGTTATATTCTTGTACATAGGGGGCAGTATTATAGTTGTTATATTCTTGTACATAGGGGGCAGTATTATAGTAGTTATATTCTTTTACATAGGAGGCAGTATTATAGTAGTTATATTCTTGTACATAGGAGGCAGTATTATAGTAGTTATATTCTTGTACATAGGAGGCAGTATTATAGTAGTTATATTCTTGTATATAGGAGGCAGTATTATAGTAGTTATATTCTTGTACATAGGGGGCAGTATTATAGTAGTTATATTCTTGTACATAGGAGCAGTATTATAGTAGTTATATTCTTGTACATAGGAGCAGTATTATAGTAGTTATATTCTTGTACATAGGGGGCAGTATTATAGTAGTTATATTCTTGTACATAGGAGGCAGTATTATAGTAGTTATATTCTTGTACATAGGGGGCAGTATTATAGTAGTTATATTCTTGTACATAGGAGCAGTATTATAGTAGTTATATTCATGTACATAGGAGCAGTATTATAGTAGTTATATTCTTGTACATAGGGAGCAGTATTATAGTAGTTATATTCTTGTACATAGGGGGCAGTATTATAGTAGTTATATTCTTGTACATAGGGGGCAGTATTATAGTAGTTATATTCTTGTACATAGGAGGCAGTATTATAGTAGTTATATTCTTGTACATAGGGGGCAGTATTCTAGTAGTTATATTCTTGTACATAGGGGGCAGTATTATAGTAGTTATATTCTTGTACATAGGGGGCAGTATTCTAGTAGTTATATTCTTGTACATAGGGAGCAGTATTATAGTAGTTATATTCTTGTACATAGGGGCAGTATTATAGTAGTTATTTCCTTGTACATAGGGGGCAGTATTATAGTAGTTATATTCTTGTACATAGGAGGCAGTATTATAGTAGTTATATTCTTGTACATAGGGGGCAGTATTATAGTAGTTATATTCTTGTACATAGGGGGCAGTATTATAGTAGTTATATTCTTGTACATAGGGGGCAGTATTATAGTAGTTATATTCTTGTACATAGGGGGCAGTATTATAGTAGTTATATTCTTGTACATAGGGGGCAGTATTATAGTAGTTATATTCTTGTACATAGGAGGCAGTATTATAGTAGTTATATTTTTGTACATAGGGGGCAGTATTATAGTAGTTATATTCTTGTACATAGGAGGCAGTATTATGGTAGTTATATTCTTGTACATAGGGGGCAGTATTATAGTAGTTATATTCTTGTACATAGGGGGCAGTATTATAGTAGTTATATTCTTGTACATAGGGGGCAGTATTATAGTAGTTATATTCTTGTACATAGGGGGCAGTATTATAGTAGTTATATTCTTGTACATAGAGGGCAGTATTATAGCAGTTATATTCTTGTACATAGGGGGCAGTATTATAGTAGTTATATTCTTGTACATAGGAGGCAGTATTATAGTAGTTATATTCTTGTACATAGGGGGCAGTATTATACTAGTTATATTCTTGTACATAGGGGCAGTATTATAGTAGTTATATTCTTGTACATAGGAGGCAGTATTATAGTAGTTATATTCTTGTACATAGGGGGCAGTATTATAGTAGTTATATTCTTGTACATAGGGGGCAGTATTATAGTAGTTATATTCTTGTACATAGGGGGCAGTATTATAGTAGTTATATTCTTGTACATAGGGGGCAGTATTATAGTAGTTATATTCTTGTACATAGGAGGCAGTATTATAGTAGTTATATTCTTGTACATTGGAGGCAGTATTATAGTAGTTATATTCTTGTACATAGAGGGCAGTATTATAGTAGTTATATTCTTGTACATAGGAGGCAGTATTATAGTAGTTATATTCTTGTACATAGGGAGCAGTATTATAGTAGTTATATTCTTGTACATATGGGGCAGTATTATAGTAGCTATATTCTTGTACATATGGGGCAGTATTATAGTAGCTATATTCCTGTACATAGGAGCAGTATTATAGTAGTTATATTCTTGTACATAGGGGGTAGTATTATAGTAGTTATATTCTTGTACATAGGGGGTAGTATTATAGTAGTTATATTCTTGTACATAGGGGGCAGTATTATAGTAGTTATATTCTTGTACATAGGGGGCAGTATTATAGTAGTTATATTCCTGTACATAGGGGGCAGTATTATAGTAGTTATATTCTTGTACATAGGAGCAGTATTATAGTAGTTATATTCTTGTACATAGGGGGCAGTATTATAGTAGTTATATTCTTGTACATAGGGGGCAGTATTATAGTAGTTATATTCCTGTACATAGGGGGCAGTATTATAGTAGTTATATTCTTGTACATAGGGGGCAGTATTATAGTAGTTATATTCTTGTACATAGAGGGCAGTATTATAGTAGTTATATTCTTGTACATAGGAGGCAGTATTATAGTAGTTATATTCTTGTACATACGGAGCAGTATTATAGTAGTTATATTCTTGTACATAGGGGGCAGTATTATAGTAGTTATATTCTTGTACATAGGGGGCAGTATTATAGTAGTTATATTCCTGTACATAGGGGGCAGTATTATAGTAGTTATATTCTTGTACATAGGAGGCAGTATTATAGTAGTTATATTCTTGTACATAGGGAGCAGTATTATAGTAGTTATATTCTTGTACATAGAGGGCAGTATTATAGTAGTTATATTCTTGCACATAGGGGGCAGTATTATAGTAGTTATATTCTTGAACATAGGAGCAGTATTATAGTAGTTATATTCTTGTACATAGGGGGCAGTATTGTAGTAGTTATATTCTTGTATATAGGAGCAGTATTATAGTAGTTATATTCTTGTATATAGGAGCAGTATTACAGTAGTTATATTCATGTACATAGGGGGCAGTATTATAGTAGTTATATTCTTGTACATAGGGGGCAGTATTATAGTAGTTATATTCTTGTACATAGGGGGCAGTATTATAGTAGTTATATTCTTGTACATAGGGGGCAGTATTATAGTAGTTATATTCTTGTACATAGGGGGCAGTATTATAGTAGTTATATTCTTGTACATAGGGGGGCTGTATTATAGTAGTTATATTCTTGTACATAGGGGACAGTATATAGTAGTTATATTCTTGTACATAGGGGACAGTATTATAGTAGTTATATTCTGGTACATAGGGGCAGTATTATAGTAGTTATATTCTTGTACATAGGGGACAGTATTATAGTAGTTATATTCTTGTACATAGGGGACAGTATTATAGTAGTTATATTCTTGTACATAAGAGCAGTATTATAGTATTTATATTCTTGTATATAGGAGCAGTATTATAGTATTTATATTCTTGTACATAGGGGGCAGTATTATAGTAGTTATATTCTTGTATATAGGGGGCAGTATTATAGTAGTTATATTCTTGTACATAGGGGGCAGTATTATAGTAGTTATATTCTAGTACATAGGAGCAGTATTATAGTATTTATATTCTTGTATATAGGAGCAGTATTATAGTATTTATATTCTTGTACATAGGGGGCAGTATTATAGTAGTTATATTCTTGTATATAGGGGGCAGTATTATAGTAGTTATATTCTTGTACATAGGGGGCAGTATTATAGTAGTTATATTCTTGTATATAGGGGGCAGTATTATAGTAGTTATATTCTTGTACATAGGAGGCAGTATTATAGTAGTTATATTCTTGTATATAGGGGGCAGTATTATAGTAGTTATATTCTGGTACATAGGGGCAGTATTATAGTAGTTATATTCCTGTACATAGGGGGCAGTATTATAGTAGTTATATTCTTGTACATAGGGGGCTGTATTATAGTAGTTATATTCTTGTACATAGGAGCAGTATTATAGTAGTTATATTCTTGTACATAGGGGGCTGTATTATAGTAGTTATATTCTTGTACATAGGGGGCAGTATTATAGTAGTTATATTCTTGTACATAGGGGGCAGTATTATAGTAGTTATATTCTTGTACATAGGGGGCTGTATTATAGTAGTTATATTCTTGTACATAGGAGGCAGTATTCTAGTAGTTATATTCTTGTACATAGGGGGCAGTATTATAGTGGTTATATTCTTGTACATAGGGGAGCAGTATTATAGTAGTTATATTCTCATACATAGGGGGCAGTATTATAGTAGTTATATTCTCATACATAGGGGGCAGTATTATAGTAGTTATATTCTTGTACATAGGGGGCTGTATTATAGTAGTTATATTCTTGTACATAGGAGCAGTATTATAGTGGTTATATTCTTGTACATAGGGGGCAGTATTATAGTAGTTATATTCTTGTACATAGGAGGCAGTATTATATTAGTTATATTCTTGTACATAGGAGGCAGTATTATAGTAGTTATATTCTTGTACATAGGGGGCAGTATTATAGTAGGTATATTCTTGTACATAGGGGGCAGTATTATAGTAGTTATATTCTTGTACAAAGGGGGCGGTATTATAGTAGTTATATTCTTGTACATAGGGGGCAGTATTATAGTAGTTATATTCTTGTACATATGGGGCAGTATTATAGTAGTTATATTCTTGTACATAGGGAGCAGTATTATACTAGTTATATTCTTGTACATAGGGGGCAGTATTATAGTAGTTATATTCTTGTACATAGGGGGCAGTATTATAGTAGTTATATTCTTGTACATAGGGGACAGTATTATAGTAGTTATATTCTTGTACATAGGGGACAGTATTATAGTAGTTATATTCTTGTACATAGGGGGCAGTATTATAGTAGTTATATTCTTGTACATAGGGAGCAGTATTATAGTAGTTATATTCTTGTACATAGGGGACAGTATTATAGTAGTTATATTCTTGTACATAGGAGGCAGTATTATAGTAGTTATATTCTAGTACATAGGGGGCAGTATTATAGTATTTATATTCTTGTACATAGGGGGCAGTATTATAGTAGTTATATTCTTGTACATAGGGGGCAGTATTATAGTTGTTATATTCTTGTACAGAGGCAGCAGTATTATAGTTGTTATATTCTATAGGGGGCAGTATTATAGTAGTTATATTCTTGTACATAAGGGGCAGTATTATAGTAGTTATATTCTTGTACATAGGAGCAGTATTATAGTAGTTATATTCTTGTACATAGCAGCAGTATTATAGTTGTTATATTCTTGTACAGAGGCAGCAGTATTACAGTAGTTATATTCTTGTACATAGGGGGCAGTATTATAGTAGTTATATTCTTGTACATAGGGGGCAGTATTATAGTAGTTATATTCTTGTACATAGCAGCAGTATTATAGTTGTTATATTCTATAGGGGGCAGTATTATAGTAGTTATATTCTTGTACATAGGAGCAGTATTATAGTAGTTATATTCTTGTACATAGGAGGCAGTATTCTAGTAGTTATATTCTGGTACATAGGGGGCAGTATTATAGTAGTTATATTCTTGTACAGAGGGGGCAGTATTATACTAGTTATATTCTTGTACATAGGGGCAGTATTATAGTAGTTATATTCTTGTACATAGGGGGCAGTATTATAGTAGTTATATTCTTGTACATAGGGGGCAGTATTATAGTAGTTATATTCTTGTACATAGGGAGCAGTATTATAGTAGTTATATTCTTGTACATAGGGGGCAGTATTATAGTAGTTATATTCTTGTACATAGGAGGCAGTATTATAGTAGTTATATTCTTGTACATAGGGGGCAGTATTATAGTAGTTATATTCTTGTACATAGGGGGCAGTATTATAGTAGTTATATTCTTGTACATAGGGGGCAGTATTATAGTAGTTATATTCTTGTACATAGGGGGCAGTATTATAGTAGTTATATTCTTGTACATAGGGGGCAGTATTATAGTAGTTATATTCTTGTACATAGGATCAGTATTATAGTAGTTATATTCTTGTACATAGGAGGCAGTATTATAGTAGTTACATTCTTGTACATAGGGGGCAGTATTATAGTAGTTATATTCTTGTACATAGGAGGCAGTATTATAGTAGTTATATTCTTGTACATAGGGAGCAGTATTATAGTAGTTATATTCTTGTACATAGGGGGCAGTATTATAGTAGTTATATTCTTGTACATAGGGGCAGTATTATAGTAGTTATATTCTTGTACATAGGGGGCAGTATTATAGTAGTTATATTCTTGTACATAGGAGGCAGTATTATAGTAGTTATATTCTTGTACATAGGAGGCAGTATTATACTAGTTATATTCTTGTACATAGGGAGCAGTATTATAGTAGTTATATTCTTGTACATAGGGGGCAGTATTATAGTAGTTATATTCTTGTACATAGGAGGCAGTATTATAGTAGTTATATTCTTGTACATAGGGAGCAGTATTATAGTAGTTATATTCTTGTACATAGGAGGCAGTATTATAGTAGTTATATTCTTGTACATAGGGGGCAGTATTATAGTAGTTATATTCTTGTACATAGGGGGCAGTATTATAGTAGTTATATTCTTGTACATAGGAGGCAGTATTATAGTAGTTATATTCTTGTACATAGGAGGCAGTATTATAGTAGTTATATTCTTGTACATAGGGAGCAGTATTATAGTAGTTATATTCTTGTACATAGGGGGCAGTATTATAGTAGTTATATTCTTGTACATAGAGGGCAGTATTATAGTAGTTATATTCTTGTACATAGGGGGCAGTATTATAGTAGTTATATTCTTGTACATAGGAGGCAGTATTATAGTAGTTATATTCTTGTACATAGGAGGCAGTATTATAGTAGTTATATTCTTGTACATAGGAGGCAGTATTATAGTAGTTATATTCTTGTATATAGGAGGCAGTATTATAGTAGTTATATTCTTGTACATAGGGGGCAGTATTATAGTAGTTATATTCTTGTACATAGGAGCAGTATTATAGTAGTTATATTCTTGTACATAGGGGGCAGTATTATAGTAGTTATATTCTTGTACATAGGAGGCAGTATTATAGTAGTTATATTCTTGTACATAGGGAGCAGTATTATAGTAGTTATATTCTTGTACATAGGGGGCAGTATTATAGTAGTTATATTCTTGTACATAGGGGGCAGTATTATAGTAGTTATATTCGTGTACATAGGAGGCAGTATTATAGTAGTTATATTCTTGTACATAGGGGGCAGTATTCTAGTAGTTATATTCTTGTACATAGGGGGCAGTATTATAGTAGTTATATTCTTGTACATAGGGGGCAGTATTCTAGTAGTTATATTCTTGTACATAGGGAGCAGTATTATAGTAGTTATATTCTTGTACATAGGGGCAGTATTATAGTAGTTATTTCCTTGTACATAGGGGGCAGTATTATAGTAGTTATATTCTTGTACATAGGAGGCAGTATTATAGTAGTTATATTCTTGTACATAGGGGGCAGTATTATAGTAGTTATATTCTTGTACATAGGGGGCAGTATTATAGTAGTTATATTCTTGTACATAGGGGGCAGTATTATAGTAGTTATATTCTTGTACATAGGGGGCAGTATTATAGTAGTTATATTCTTGTACATAGGGGGCAGTATTATAGTAGTTATATTCTTGTACATAGGAGGCAGTATTATAGTAGTTATATTTTTGTACATAGGGGGCAGTATTATAGTAGTTATATTCTTGTACATAGGAGGCAGTATTATGGTAGTTATATTCTTGTACATAGGGGGCAGTATTATAGTAGTTATATTCTTGTACATAGGGGGCAGTATTATAGTAGTTATATTCTTGTACATAGGGGGCAGTATTATAGTAGTTATATTCTTGTACATAGGGGGCAGTATTATAGTAGTTATATTCTTGTACATAGAGGGCAGTATTATAGCAGTTATATTCTTGTACATAGGGGGCAGTATTATAGTAGTTATATTCTTGTACATAGGAGGCAGTATTATAGTAGTTATATTCTTGTACATAGGGGGCAGTATTATACTAGTTATATTCTTGTACATAGGGGCAGTATTATAGTAGTTATATTCTTGTACATAGGAGGCAGTATTATAGTAGTTATATTCTTGTACATAGGGGGCAGTATTATAGTAGTTATATTCTTGTACATAGGAGGCAGTATTATAGTAGTTATATTCTTGTACATAGGAGGCAGTATTGTAGTAGTTATATTCTTGTACATAGGAGGCAGTATTGTAGTAGTTATATTCTCGTACATAGAGGGCAGTATTATAGTAGTTATATTCTTGTACATAGGAGGCAGTATTATAGTAGTTATATTCTTGTACATAGGGAGCAGTATTATAGTAGTTATATTCTTGTACATATGGGGCAGTATTATAGTAGCTATATTCTTGTACATATGGGGCAGTATTATAGTAGCTATATTCTTGTACATAGGGGGGCAGTATTATAGTAGTTATATTCCTGTACATAGGAGCAGTATTATAGTAGTTATATTCTTGTACATAGGGGGTAGTATTATAGTAGTTATATTCTTGTACATAGGGGGCAGTATTATAGTAGTTATATTCTTGTACATAGGGGGCAGTATTATAGTAGTTATATTCCTGTACATAGGGGGCAGTATTATAGTAGTTATATTCTTGTACATAGGAGCAGTATTATAGTAGTTATATTCTTGTACATAGGGGGCAGTATTATAGTAGTTATATTCTTGTACATAGGGGGCAGTATTATAGTAGTTATATTCCTGTACATAGGGGGCAGTATTATAGTAGTTATATTCTTGTACATAGGGGGCAGTATTATAGTAGTTATATTCTTGTACATAGAGGGCAGTATTATAGTAGTTATATTCTTGTACATAGGAGGCAGTATTATAGTAGTTATATTCTTGTACATACGGAGCAGTATTATAGTAGTTATATTCTTGTACATAGGGGGCAGTATTATAGTAGTTATATTCTTGTACATAGGGGGCAGTATTATAGTAGTTATATTCCTGTACATAGGGGGCAGTATTATAGTAGTTATATTCTTGTACATAGGGGGCAGTATTATAGTAGTTATATTCTTGCACATAGGGGGCAGTATTATAGTAGTTATATTCTTGTACATAGAGGGCAGTATTATAGTAGTTATATTCTTGCACATAGGGGGCAGTATTATAGTAGTTATATTCTTGAACATAGGAGCAGTATTATAGTAGTTATATTCTTGTACATAGGGGGCAGTATTGTAGTAGTTATATTCTTGTATATAGGAGCAGTATTATAGTAGTTATATTCTTGTATATAGGAGCAGTATTACAGTAGTTATATTCATGTACATAGGGGGCAGTATTATAGTAGTTATATTCTTGTACATAGGGGGCAGTATTATAGTAGTTATATTCTTGTACATAGGGGGCAGTATTATAGTAGTTATATTCTTGTACATAGGGGGCAGTATTATAGTAGTTATATTCTTGTACATAGGGGGCAGTATTATAGTAGTTATATTCTTGTACATAGGGGGGCTGTATTATAGTAGTTATATTCTTGTACATAGGGGACAGTATATAGTAGTTATATTCTTGTACATAGGGGACAGTATTATAGTAGTTATATTCTGGTACATAGGGGCAGTATTATAGTAGTTATATTCTTGTACATAGGGGACAGTATTATAGTAGTTATATTCTTGTACATAGGAGGCAGTATTATAGTAGTTATATTCTTGTACATAAGAGCAGTATTATAGTAGTTATATTCTAGTACATAGGAGCAGTATTATAGTATTTATATTCTTGTATATAGGAGCAGTATTATAGTATTTATATTCTTGTACATAGGGGGCAGTATTATAGTAGTTATATTCTTGTATATAGGGGGCAGTATTATAGTAGTTATATTCTTGTACATAGGGGGCAGTATTATAGTAGTTATATTCTTGTACATAGGGGGCAGTATTATAGTAGTTATATTCTTGTACATAGGGGGCAGTATTATAGTAGTTATATTCTTGTATATAGGGGGCAGTATTATAGTAGTTATATTCTTGTACATAGGAGGCAGTATTATAGTAGTTATATTCTTGTATATAGGGGGCAGTATTATAGTAGTTATATTCTGGTACATAGGGGCAGTATTATAGTAGTTATATTCTTGTACATAGGGGGCAGTATTATAGTAGTTATATTCTTGTACATAGGGGGCTGTATTATAGTAGTTATATTCTTGTACATAGGAGCAGTATTATAGTAGTTATATTCTTGTACATAGGGGGCTGTATTATAGTAGTTATATTCTTGTACATAGGGGGCAGTATTATAGTAGTTATATTCTTGTACATAGGGGGCAGTATTATAGTAGTTATATTCTTGTACATAGGGGGCTGTATTATAGTAGTTATATTCTTGTACATAGGGGGCAGTATTATAGTGGTTATATTCTTGTACATAGGGGAGCAGTATTATAGTAGTTATATTCTCATACATAGGGGGCAGTATTATAGTAGTTATATTCTCATACATAGGGGGCAGTATTATAGTAGTTATATTCTTGTACATAGGGGGCTGTATTATAGTAGTTATATTCTTGTACATAGGAGCAGTATTATAGTGGTTATATTCTTGTACATAGGGCGCAGTATTATAGTAGTTATATTCTTGTACATAGGAGGCAGTATTATATTAGTTATATTCTTGTACATAGGAGGCAGTATTATAGTAGTTATATTCTGGTACATAGGGGGCAGTATTATAGTAGTTATATTCTTGTACATAGAGGGCAGTATTATAGTAGTTATATTCTTGTACATAAGAGCAGTATTATAGTAGTTATATTCTAGTACATAGGAGCAGTATTATAGTATTTATATTCTTGTATATAGGAGCAGTATTATAGTATTTATATTCTTGTACATAGGGGGCAGTATTATAGTAGTTATATTCTTGTATATAGGGGGCAGTATTATAGTAGTTATATTCTTGTACATAGGGGGCAGTATTATAGTAGTTATATTCTTGTATATAGGGGGCAGTATTATAGTAGTTATATTCTTGTACATAGGAGGCAGTATTATAGTAGTTATATTCTTGTATATAGGGGGCAGTATTATAGTAGTTATATTCTGGTACATAGGGGCAGTATTATAGTAGTTATATTCTTGTACATAGGGGGCAGTATTATAGTAGTTATATTCTTGTACATAGGGGGCTGTATTATAGTAGTTATATTCTTGTACATAGGAGCAGTATTATAGTAGTTATATTCTTGTACATAGGGGGCTGTATTATAGTAGTTATATTCTTGTACATAGGGGGCAGTATTATAGTAGTTATATTCTTGTACATAGGGGGCAGTATTATAGTAGTTATATTCTTGTACATAGGGGGCTGTATTATAGTAGTTATATTCTTGTACATAGGGGGCAGTATTATAGTGGTTATATTCTTGTACATAGGGGAGCAGTATTATAGTAGTTATATTCTCATACATAGGGGGCAGTATTATAGTAGTTATATTCTCATACATAGGGGGCAGTATTATAGTAGTTATATTCTTGTACATAGGGGGCTGTATTATAGTAGTTATATTCTTGTACATAGGAGCAGTATTATAGTGGTTATATTCTTGTACATAGGGCGCAGTATTATAGTAGTTATATTCTTGTACATAGGAGGCAGTATTATATTAGTTATATTCTTGTACATAGGAGGCAGTATTATAGTAGTTATATTCTTGTACATAGGGGGCAGTATTATAGTAGGTATATTCTTGTACATAGGGGGCAGTATTATAGTAGTTATATTCTTGTACAAAGGGGGCGGTATTATAGTAGTTATATTCTTGTACATAGGGGGCAGTATTATAGTAGTTATATTCTTGTACATATGGGGCAGTATTATAGTAGTTATATTCTTGTACATAGGGAGCAGTATTATACTAGTTATATTCTTGTACATAGGGGGCAGTATTATAGTAGTTATATTCTTGTACATAGGGGGCAGTATTATAGTAGTTATATTCTTGTACATAGGGGACAGTATTATAGTAGTTATATTCTTGTACATAGGGGACAGTATTATAGTAGTTATATTCTTGTACATAGGAGGCAGTATTATAGTAGTTATATTCTAGTACATAGGGGGCAGTATTATAGTATTTATATTCTTGTACATAGGGGGCAGTATTATAGTAGTTATATTCTTGTACATAGGGGGCAGTATTATAGTAGTTATATTCTTGTACATAGCAGCAGTATTATAGTTGTTATATTCTTGTACAGAGGCAGCAGTATTATAGTTGTTATATTCTATAGGGGGCAGTATTATAGTAGTTATATTCTTGTACATAAGGGGCAGTATTATAGTAGTTATATTCTTGTACATAGGAGCAGTATTATAGTAGTTATATTCTTGTACATAGGAGGCAGTATTCTAGTAGTTATATTCTGGTACATAGGGGGCAGTATTATAGTAGTTATATTCTTGTACATAGGGGGCAGTATTATAGTAGTTATATTCTTGTACATAGGGAGCAGTATTATAGTAGTTATATTCTTGTACATAGGGGGCAGTATTATAGTAGTTATATTCTTGTACATAGGAGGCAGTATTATAGTAGTTATATTTTTGTACATAGGGGGCAGTATTATAGTAGTTATATTCTTGTACATAGGGGGCAGTATTATAGTAGTTATATTCTTGTACATAGGGGGCAGTATTATAGTAGTTATATTCTTGTACATAGGGGGCAGTATTATAGTAGTTATATTCTTGTACATAGAGGGCAGTATTATAGTAGTTATATTCTTGTACATAGGGGGCAGTATTATAGTAGTTATATTCTTGTACATAGGAGGTAGTATTATAGTAGTTATATTCTTGTACATAGGGGGCAGTATTATAGTAGTTATATTCCTGTACATAGGGGGCAGTATTATAGTAGTTATATTCTTGTACATAGGGGGCAGTATTAAAGTAGTTATATTCTTGTACATAGGGGGCAGTATTATAGTAGTTATATTCATGTACATAGGGGGCAGTATTATAGTAGTTATATTCTTGTACATAGGAGCAGTATTATAGTAGTTATATTCTTGTACATAGGGGGCAGTATTATAATAGTTATATTCTTGTACATAGGGGGCAGTATTATAGTAGTTATATTCTTGTACATAGGAGGCAGTATTATAGTAGTCATATTCTTGTACATAGGAGGCAGTATTATAGTAGTTATATTCTTGTACATAGGGGGCAGTATTATAGTAGTTATATTCTTGTACATAGGGGGCAGTATTATAGTAGTTATATTCTTGTACATAGGGGGCAGTATTATAGTAGTTACATTCTTGTACATAGGGGGCAGTATTATAGTAGCTATATTCTTGTACATAGGAGCAGTATTATAGTAGGTATATTCTTGTACATAGGAGCAGTATTATAGTAGTTATATTCTTGTACATAGGGGGCAGTATTATAGTAGTTATATTCTTGTACATAGGAGGCAGTATTATAGTAGTTATATTCTTGTACATAGGAGCAGTATTATAGTAGTTATATTCTTGTACATAGGAGGCAGTATTATAGTAGTCATATTCTTGTACATAGGAGGCAGTATTATAGTAGTTATATTCTTGTACATTGGGGGCAGTATTATAGTAGTTATATTCTTGTACATAGGAGGCAGTATTATAGTAGTTATATTCTTGTTCATAGGGGGCAGTATTATAGTAGTTATATTCTTGTACATAGGGGGCAGTATTATAGTAGTTATATTCTTGTACATAGGGGCGGTATTACAGTACTTATATTCTTGTACATAGGAGCAGTATTATAGTAGTTATATTCTTGTACATAGGGGCAGTATTATAGTAGTTATATTCTTGTACATAGGAGGTAGTATTATAGTAGTTATATTATTGTACATAGAGGGCAGTATTATAGTAGTTATATCCTTGTACATTGGGGGCAGTATTATAGTAGTTATATTCTTGTACATAGGAGGCAGTATTATAGTAGTTATATTCTTGTACATAGGGGGCAGTATTATAGTAGTTATATTCTTGTACATAGGGGGCAGTATTATAGTAGTTATATTCTTGTACATAGGGGGCTGTATTATAGTAGTTATATTCTTGTACATAGGGGGCAGTATTATAGTAGTTATATTCTTGTACATAGGGGGCAGTATTATAGTAGTTATATTCTTGTACATAGGGGGCTGTATTATAGTAGTTATATTCTTGTACATAGGGGGCAGTATTATAGTGGTTATATTCTTGTACATAGGGGAGCAGTATTATAGTAGTTATATTCTCATACATAGGGGGCAGTATTATAGTAGTTATATTCTCATACATAGGGGGCAGTATTATAGTAGTTATATTCTTGTACATAGGGGGCTGTATTATAGTAGTTATATTCTTGTACATAGGAGCAGTATTATAGTGGTTATATTCTTGTACATAGGGCGCAGTATTATAGTAGTTATATTCTTGTACATAGGAGGCAGTATTATATTAGTTATATTCTTGTACATAGGAGGCAGTATTATAGTAGTTATATTCTTGTACATAGGGGGCAGTATTATAGTAGGTATATTCTTGTACATAGGGGGCAGTATTATAGTAGTTATATTCTTGTACAAAGGGGGCGGTATTATAGTAGTTATATTCTTGTACATAGGGGGCAGTATTATAGTAGTTATATTCTTGTACATATGGGGCAGTATTATAGTAGTTATATTCTTGTACATAGGGAGCAGTATTATACTAGTTATATTCTTGTACATAGGGGGCAGTATTATAGTAGTTATATTCTTGTACATAGGGGGCAGTATTATAGTAGTTATATTCTTGTACATAGGGGACAGTATTATAGTAGTTATATTCTTGTACATAGGGGACAGTATTATAGTAGTTATATTCTTGTACATAGGAGGCAGTATTATAGTAGTTATATTCTAGTACATAGGGGGCAGTATTATAGTATTTATATTCTTGTACATAGGGGGCAGTATTATAGTAGTTATATTCTTGTACATAGGGGGCAGTATTATAGTAGTTATATTCTTGTACATAGCAGCAGTATTATAGTTGTTATATTCTTGTACAGAGGCAGCAGTATTATAGTTGTTATATTCTATAGGGGGCAGTATTATAGTAGTTATATTCTTGTACATAAGGGGCAGTATTATAGTAGTTATATTCTTGTACATAGGAGCAGTATTATAGTAGTTATATTCTTGTACATAGGAGGCAGTATTCTAGTAGTTATATTCTGGTACATAGGGGGCAGTATTATAGTAGTTATATTCTTGTACAGAGGGGGCAGTATTATACTAGTTATATTCTTGTACATAGGGGCAGTATTATAGTAGTTATATTCTTGTACATAGGGGGCAGTATTATAGTAGTTATATTCTTGTACATAGGGGGCAGTATTATAGTAGTTATATTCTTGTACATAGGGAGCAGTATTATAGTAGTTATATTCTTGTACATAGGGGGCAGTATTATAGTAGTTATATTCTTGTACATAGGAGGCAGTATTATAGTAGTTATATTTTTGTACATAGGGGGCAGTATTATAGTAGTTATATTCTTGTACATAGGGGGCAGTATTATAGTAGTTATATTCTTGTACATAGGGGGCAGTATTATAGTAGTTATATTCTTGTACATAGGGGGCAGTATTATAGTAGTTATATTCTTGTACATAGAGGGCAGTATTATAGTAGTTATATTCTTGTACATAGGGGGCAGTATTATAGTAGTTATATTCTTGTACATAGGAGGTAGTATTATAGTAGTTATATTCTTGTACATAGGGGGCAGTATTATAGTAGTTATATTCCTGTACATAGGGGGCAGTATTATAGTAGTTATATTCTTGTACATAGGGGGCAGTATTAAAGTAGTTATATTCTTGTACATAGGGGGCAGTATTATAGTAGTTATATTCATGTACATAGGGGGCAGTATTATAGTAGTTATATTCTTGTACATAGGAGCAGTATTATAGTAGTTATATTCTTGTACATAGGGGGCAGTATTATAATAGTTATATTCTTGTACATAGGGGGCAGTATTATAGTAGTTATATTCTTGTACATAGGAGGCAGTATTATAGTAGTCATATTCTTGTACATAGGAGGCAGTATTATAGTAGTTATATTCTTGTACATAGGGGGCAGTATTATAGTAGTTATATTCTTGTACATAGGGGGCAGTATTATAGTAGCTATATTCTTGTACATAGGAGCAGTATTATAGTAGGTATATTCTTGTACATAGGAGCAGTATTATAGTAGTTATATTCTTGTACATAGGGGGCAGTATTATAGTAGTTATATTCTTGTACATAGGAGGCAGTATTATAGTAGTTATATTCTTGTACATAGGAGCAGTATTATAGTAGTTATATTCTTGTACATAGGAGGCAGTATTATAGTAGTCATATTCTTGTACATAGGAGGCAGTATTATAGTAGTTATATTCTTGTACATTGGGGGCAGTATTATAGTAGTTATATTCTTGTACATAGGAGGCAGTATTATAGTAGTTATATTCTTGTTCATAGGGGGCAGTATTATAGTAGTTATATTCTTGTACATAGGGGGCAGTATTATAGTAGTTATATTCTTGTACATAGGGGCGGTATTACAGTACTTATATTCTTGTACATAGGAGCAGTATTATAGTAGTTATATTCTTGTACATAGGGGCAGTATTATAGTAGTTATATTCTTGTACATAGGAGGTAGTATTATAGTAGTTATATTATTGTACATAGGGGGCAGTATTATAGTAGTTATATCCTTGTACATTGGGGGCAGTATTATAGTAGTTATATTCTTGTACATAGGAGGCAGTATTATAGTAGTTATATTCTTGTACATAGGGGGCAGTATTATAGTAGTTATATTCTTGTACATAGGGGGCAGTATTATAGTAGTTATATTCTTGTACATAGGGGGCAGTATTATAGTAGTTATATTCTTGTACATAGGGGGCAGTATTATAGTAGTTATATTCTTGTACATAGGGGGCAGTATTATAGTAGTTATATTCGTGTACATAGAGGGCAGTATTATAGTAGTTATATTCATGTACATAGGGGGCAGTATTATAGTAGTTATATTCTTGTACATAGGGGGTAGTATTATAGTAGTTATATTCTTGTACATAGGGGGTAGTATTATAGTAGTTATATTCTTGTACATAAGAGGCAGTATTATAGTAGTTATATTCTTGTACATAGGGGGCAGTATTATAGTAGTTATATTCTTGTACATAGAGGGCAGTATTATAGTAGTTATATTCTTGTACATAGGGGGCAGTATTATAGTAGTTATATTCTTGTACATAGGAGGCAGTATTATAGTAGTTATATTCTTGTACATAGGGGGCAGTATTATAGTAGTTATATTCTTGTACATAGGGGCAGTATTATAGTAGTTATATTCTTGTACATAGGGGGCAGTATTATAGTAGTTATATTCTTGTGCATAGGGGGCAGTATTATAGTAGTTATATTCTTGTACATAGGGGGCAGTATTATAGTAGTTATATTCTTGTACATAGGGGGCAGTATTATAGTAGTTATATTCTTGTACATAGGGGGCAGTATTATAGTAGTTATATTCTTGTACATAGGGGGCGTAGTGTTTGAGTGTTTATAAGCTGGTATAATCAGTGTTAGTTGTAATTTAGAGTGGAATTAGAAATATTTGCATTGGCTGGCTTTTCTATATATATAAAATTGACTGTCTGCGTGTCTGTCTGTCTGCGTGTCTGTCTATCTGCGTGCCTGTCTGTCTGTTTGTCCTTTATGCATTACTGCACCATTCATCTGATCGCCATGAAACTTTGGGAAGTTGTTGAGTACACTCCTGGGAAGATTATAGGCATAGTACAAATATTCTATGATAAATGGCGCGCATGCGAGCGTCGTCGACAGTTACGCCCCCCCCTCACGTAGATCGTTCGATTTCCATCGTTGCCACTAATTCTCTCACTTCCCGATGTCGCAGAAACATGAAATTTGGCACGAGCATTGATTATGTCATAAATAGGAAAAGCTAATGGGTCCCAACTCGATTATTCAATTGTAAGGGCCAAAAAATTAGCGTCCAAATTTTACGTACGGAATCTAATTTTCTCGCTTCCCAATGTCATAGAAACTTGAAATTTGGCACGAGCATTGAATATGTCATAAATAGGAAACACTAATGGGTCCCAACTCGATTATTCAATTCTATGCGCCAAAGAATTAGCGTCCAAATTTTACGTACAGAATTTAATTTTCTCGCTTCCCGGTGTCATAGAAACTTGAAATTTGGCACGAGCATTGATTATGTCATAAATAGGAAAAGTTAGGGGGGCGTGGCCAGCTACCAACATGGCAAGTCGCACTTAAGAGGAGCTCCCCAGGGGAAAAGCTAATCCTGCAAGAATCCTGACCTTAGGGTGCCATAATAGGACAAGAAAGTCTTCTAAAACCTGCTGCAGGAGGCTGGGACGGAACCGGGACTGACTACACCCGTCGAACGTACTGTGGAGCGGCGTGGACCGGCCCGGAGGTGAGACCGCGCCAACGCCCTGTCTGCTTCCCGCCGCTGCTGGCGTCCGGAGTGGCATTGCCGGAGACCTACCCCGCCTGCGAACTGATCTGAAAGGCAGAACAGCCCTTCTCCTCTCCCTCCGAAAAACAAGCCGGTGCTCGCGGAGCTGACCCGTCGGCCCGAGCTGTCCGGGCGGCCGCCTGGAACCCCCCTCCCCTCCTGCGGCTGCGGGGCGAACACTCACCGTCCCGACTGGGCGCTGCAGGGGGACACGCGATCCTCCACCTTGCGGTGCAGCCGCCTCCGAACCCCCTCCTGGACTTACCCCCCTGCCGCCGCTGTGAGCGCCTCCGCCGGAGCACCTGAGCCCGACTGCGGAAGGTGCACGAGCGATCTCTTCTTCTTCTCCTGCTGCGAATCCCCCTCCCCTCCTCTCCCGCGGCTGCGGGTCGAGCGCTCGTTGTCCCGACTGGGCGCTGCAGGGAGACAAGCGCTACTACATTTTGAGGAGCAGCCGCCTCCGAACTTCCTCCCGGACTCCCCTCCCTGCCGCCGCTGAGAGTGCCGCCGCCGAAATACCTGAGCCCGACCGCGGGGGGTACACGAGCGGCTTCCTTGCCTCCTGGTGCACACCGCTGGGGACTGAACAAACATCAACCCCTCTGCTCCTGAGCGGCCGACGGCCCTGAGACCAGACGCCTCCCGCGGGACTGGGATTTCCTGCACCCGGCTGCGCTATCTACTCGCCACCTGAGACGACCCGGCCGATCCGCGATCCGCGGAGGGCCGTGGGCTGACGGTCTGAACGGCCTGACGGACCGGCTGGCGCCCTCTCCCCGCTGCCGCGAAGACACGACGCACCGGGCCTGGTGGAACAGCCGTCCGGGCGGTCCCGTTGCCTGTTGCTGGGCTTGACGACTCCTGGGAACACGCTGCCCCCAGCCGTTTGGCGAAACAGAGACCCCTTGCTGCTGCGAAGAGGCAGAACTCTCTATTCCCCTGCCGCGGTTCGCCAGACGCGGAGCCGCCGAGAACCGTGACTCGGCTGACCGCCCGGCACTCTCACCACCGCAGTGAACGCGACTCACCACACCTGGCTGGACGCCGGGGGCAAGACGACCCGTCGACCGTGATCCGGCCCAGCGAAGCCGGCGACAAAAATCGTAAGTGGGGACAAAGGTCGGGGGACAACACCTAGCAGCGGCACGCCGCCGAGCTAGACGCCAAGTGCCCGGAGAGGAGAAGCCCGGACGGGGAAATCCCATCCCCTCCGAACTAATTTGGACTTGAGCCAGCAAAACGTAAAAGTATCCCCCCACTCTATGACTCTCCCCTCTGCGGCTCTGTTGAGACCCCCTAACCGCTACAGAGGAGACCGCTAAGACCCGACGACTATCCGATTGAGCTACCTGAACTGACCTGAGCCAAAAAATAATATCTCCCCATATTGATAACTCATCTCACCGCTACGCCAAACTCCGGAAGACGGTCGAGACCCTGTGACAGTGAGGCCCCCGGAGACCATAACAATCTAAACTCTCTATCAGAACCCTCACAAGCTACCGGATCGACTAACCAAGCCTATAAGCAAGTAATCTCAGAAATACTCACACGTTCACATCACCAAAGAAACCGCTTACGCTCTCAGTCAAACACGTTAAACAACTGCCCGTGAACATGAGCTCGCAAAAAGCGGCTCTGCGGCAGAGAGACTAAAAGAATTCTCACGCACCGAAACTCCAGATCATACCCCTCGAGCGACGCGACCCGCTCAAACAAAAGAAACCGAAGATGCATCCGGGCAGCCACCGGAAGCAACAATGCGTCAACTCCTGGAAGCAAGTCCGCCCTTACAGATAAGATAGAAGAGGTCAAGTCAGACGTAGCCCTCCTGAGACAAGATCTACAAAATATGCGCGGCAGGGTGAGGGAGATGGAGGACCGCATTTCGCATGTGGAGGACTCCCTGCGTCCAATCCCCACAACAGTTAAAAAAGCCATGAGAATAGCGGAATATTGTCAAGCAAAAACCGACGATCTTGAAAACCGTGCGCGCCGCAACAATTTACGCATAATCGGCCTACCTGAGAAGACAGAAGGCTCACAACCAGAACTCTTTGCGGAAAATTGGCTAAAATCATTGTTGGGCGAAGACACCTTCTCTACCCACTTTGCCGTGGAGAGAGCTCATCGCGTCCCGGCGAAACCACCACAGCCGGGCGCACCCCCACGCCCGTTTCTAGCAAGAATTCTTAACTGCAGAGATCGCGACGCCGCCCTGCGCCAAGCCAGATTAAAAGGCCCACTCAAACACGACAACTCAGTGATCTCTATCTTCCCTGACTTTTCTGCGGATTTGAAAAAACAAAGAGCTACCTTTATGGAGGTCAAAAAGAAACTTAGGGATAGAAATATTCCCTATTCAATGGCATACCCGGCCCGCCTGCGCATCGCCGCAGAGGGAAAAGCAGTTTTTTTACACTCTCCTACTGAAGCTCTGGAGTGGCTCAGAATGCATCCGGTGTCACCAAGAGGCGCCAATCCATGACATGTATAAATATGTATACTAAGTTGAAATGTGGCTGAGAAGCTTATTATTCCCCTGACCTACTGGTGGTGTGCCGGCCGTCCATGCCGCGGACCTGTAGCCTGGGACCTCCCGTGTCTCAACGTTACTTTAATTTAATAATTTAAGTCCACCAGACAAAGCCAGCCACCCATAGGCCACTGGGATCTTTACCCCCCAGCAAGATCAGCTACCTACAGATAGTTTGTAGCTTAAGTTTTTCATTGACTCCTGTCTTTAGATTTACCGGAACCCTAATTTGGGATTCCTACGTTCATATTCAGACAGGATGCCAATAGCCAACGGTTTAAACTGTTTTGAGACAATTGTTGTTATATGTTCTGAACTGTCTGTGCCGATGACCCCCACTGCTCTGTACTTGCAAAGTCCTTCCCCCCCCCCCCCCCCCCCAATTATAGGGGCGCCGATTGAGACCTATATTTACACCGATACCAATGTCTTTAAAATATCTTAGCTGGAACGTACCCGGTCTCGGCACAGCCCTTAAGCGCAGGAAAGTCTTCTCCTTTATTAAACAAACAAACCCCCATATCGTGTGCCTGCAGGAGACCCACCTCACCAGGGACAGGGCCGATACTCTTAAGAAGCTGTGGGTACAGTGGGCGGCCCACTCCTTTCACACCTCCTCTTCCAGAGGCGTTACATTGCTTATACACAGATCCATAAGATGGAATCCTATTAATGTCCGACCCGGAGGGTAGATCAATATTTGTGTATGCAGAAATAGATTCCAAACCCTATGTCATCTTATGTATCTATAACCCACCACACAATAACCTCTCCCTCCTTCAGACGGCTGTGACCTTCGCACACCAATACCCCTCAGTAGGAGTACTCTGTATGGGAGACTTTAACCTGGTAATGGACCCGACCAAGGACAAATTCTATGCCCTGGCCAACACAACTACAAGCACTAACTCCTCCCTCCGGCAGATAACCGAGAGCGTGGGTTGGGTCGACCTCTGGCGGTTACACCATCCTGACACCCTGGAATACACTTGCCACTCCCCCGGCCAGAACTCCCTCTCAAGAATTGACTATATATTCAGCTCCGCGGAGGTGGCAGTATATCTTTCAGATATAGCACATTGTCCGCGGGGAATATCGGACCACAGTCCCATACTCCTAACACTGAAATTTCCCCAACTCAAAATTTTGCCTATCTGGAAACTACACCCGTTTTGGCTCAAATTGTTAGGCCCAGACGACCAAACTCCGTTCCACATATCCCTCTTCTTAGATGCCCATAATAACAACACCCACCCGGCCCTGAGATGGGATACCCTTAAAGCATACCTTCGGGGGTTCCTTAAATCAGCCATTGCATATATCAAACAAACGACATCCCAGGCGGACAGAGAGATAGAAATCAAGACACTTGAGGCAGAAAAGACCTACACTGATAACCCCACGGACTCATGGCTCAGTTGTTCCCGCCTCTACAAACACCAAGTCCACGCTAAGGCCAAACGCAAATTATTCTTTGCGAAGCAATATAATTTCGAACTAGGTAACCAATCCAGCCATTTGTTAGCCAATCTGATTAAACACGAGAAACGCCTAAACACGATCCTTCAGATAAAAGATCAAAATGGTGAGGAGCTGACCGACGCCCCAGCCATCACAAATCGCTTTAAAGAATACTACGCGAACCTGTATAGCTCACCCACAAATTTTACAAAGGCAGATATTCTAGACTACCTGAGTGACCTGACCTTTCCAACATTGTCCGAAGAACAGGTAGAGTTCCTGGAGGCCCCAATCACCCTAGACGAAATACGGCAGACAATCCGAGACATGGCACCTAATACAGCCCCGGGCCCCGATGGCCTCCCGATTGAAGTGTACCGGAAATATGACGAACAACTGGCCCCGCTGCTATTAGAAACATTACAACAGGCCCAATTAGACCAATCCCTCCCACCCTCGTTCTACGGAGCATCTATTATAGTCATTTTGAAACCGGACAAAGACCCCACAGACTGTAGCTCATACCGGCCCATATCCCTGGTAAATGTCGGTGCCAAAATCCTAACAAAACTCCTGGCCACAAGACTAAATCAAGTAATCCTATCCATTATACACCCTGACCAGACCGGCTTCATGCCAGGAAAATCCACAACAATCAACATACGGAGAGTACAGACAGCAATTCAACTGGGCAAACAGTTTAACATGCCCTGGGCATTGGTCTCACTAGACATAATGAAGGCCTTCGATTCGCTGGAGTGGACTTTTCTCGAGGCCTGCCTGGTTCGCTTCGGGTTTGGCCCCCAATTCTTACAATGGGTTAAAACCATTTACAAATCGCCAAGCGCCAATGTAATAGTAAATGGCATCCCATCCACCGAGTTCCGCCTCGCAAGAGGCACCCGTCAGGGCTGCCCGCTGTCCCCGGCTCTATTTGCCATGGCCATCGAAGCCATGGCGATTCGGTTAAGAAGCACCCCTGAAGTAACCGGCATTAAATGGGCGGGCCTTGAAAGTAAAGTAGGCTTATATGCGGATGATACAATCCTATTTTTGTCAGACCCTATAACCTCCTTCTCCCACGCTATGTCCCAAATTGACAAATTTTCCCACCTATCGGGCTTACATGTCAACTGGCCCAAGTCCACGATTCTATATACAAATCTCAACCCAATAACAGACCCGTGTGTCGCCAGATGTAACCTAGCCGTGGTCTCCACATTCAAATACTTGGGAATATATATGTCCCGAAATCCAAATAACGCCATAAAAGATAATATCGACCCACTGCTCGGAAATGTCAAAAATAAACTAGAGCGATGGGCCAAATTACCGCTTTCGGTGGCTGGCCGCATAAACCTGATAAAGATGGCTATTCAACCTAAATGCCTGTATATACTACAACATATGCCAATAACTGTACCCAAACGCATCTTCCAAGCCCTCAATTCCTTCACTACATCTTTCATTTGGAACTCCACACGATCCAAGCTTAGTCTTTCGACCCTACAGAGACCGAAGGAGCGGGCTGGAATGGCGCTCCCAGACCTGCACGTATATTACCTAGCCGGACAGCTACGCAACGTCCGGAGCTGGTTCCTAGAGCGGGAAATGCCCATCGCTGACCAATACCTGGCAAAACAAGTAAAGGGTAACAACCTTTTAAATTTCCTGGAATTCCCAGAACATACCAACCCCCCCGATACACTGCCACTTCACAAACTAGCTTTAAAGGTGTGGAAGGAGGCTAAGGCCATCCAACAGTACAAAGGAGTAATGTGTGAACTTCCCTTATGGAACAATCCCGGCCTTAAGGCCCTGCAGTTGGTCCCAGACCCCCAATACTGGAGGTCTTTTGGGGTGGTGTCGGTGGGAGACGTTTATACGGACGGGAGTCTCCTCACATTTAACCAATTGCGGGAAAAAATACAGTCCCCACAACTTCAGCTGTTTAGATCCTTCCAGCTGAGGCATGCCCTGAACTCCCAATTCCCACCCACCTCCACAAACATATCCAAATACCCCACAATTGGTATCCTCAGATCCCAGGGGCCCAAGGGCCTAATCTCGGTGCTCTACACGCATCTCCTCTCAGCAAAAACCGACCATAACCTGCCCTCAGCCTACGATAGATGGAAGACTGCCATCCCGTCCTTAACACCGGAGGACTGGACGGATATATCCGAATCCCATCTCTTAGTCTCCCCTGCAGTCAACAATAAACTGATCCAGCTATATATTATCCACCAAGCATACCTCACACCCAGCCGTCTATATAAAATGGGCAACTCTTCCTCAAACTCCTGCCATAGATGCCGCCAGCCAGAAGCTAACTTCTGGCATTTGATTTGGGACTGCCCCCTGGTAAACGGATTCTGGTCTGAGATTGTATCCTTCCTAAACTCACTACTACCACCCCCCCTTAATATTGGGATGGACCCCAAGACGATCCTATTCGGCCTATTGGAGGAAGAGGAGTGGCCCCACCACACCCGCACTTTCCTACAGAAGACCTTATTCCTGGCACGTAAAACAATAGCCACTTACTGGATGGCTGCGGGAATCCCTACCATCTCATGTTGGGTTCGGTCGGTGAACACAGTAATCTCCTACGAAAAAATTATTTACCAAAACAGAGGCTGCCCAAACAAATGTCATAAAATGTGGGCTATCTGGCTGGATACCAACTCCACCTTATCTGCAGACTGAACTCCCAGACTTATGTTCCCCCCCCCCCCCCCCACACGCTCTCCTGTGCCCCCATTTACTAAGCAAATAGCAAACGCAGAGCTCTATCTCATAAGGAATCCAACCAATAGGCATGGACGGTCCAAAAGAAAAAATGTACAAGGAAAACGTTATGTTATACGTCTCAGCAAGTTATAGCACAGCATGTACCATATGCAATATCGGGTTTATTTACCACATGACTTTATCATGTACTGTGCAGATTTTCCTTAATAAAGAAAATAAAGTTAAAAAAAATAGGAAAAGTTATTGGGTACCAACTCCATTATTCAATTCTAAGCACAAAACAATTAGCGTCCAAATCGTACGTACGGAATGTAATTCTCTCACTTCCTGATATATATAAATGTCTGTCTGTCCTTTATGCATTCCTACACCATTCATCCGATCGCCATGAGACTTTGGGAAGTTGTTGAGTACACTCCTGGGAAGATTATAGGCATAGTACATTTATGCTATGATAAATGGAGCGCGTGTGCGAGCGTCGTCGACAGTTACGCCCCCCCCCCCCCCCCCAGACAAAGATCGTTTGATTTGCATCTCAAGCACGAAAGCAAAAGGCATTACGAGCAACGGGAGGCGTGTTCAACTACAAAATGATGCATCCGCCGAACGTATCACAAGACAATTCCTGGATATTGGGAATGCTGAGGTAACATGAAAGCTGCGCTGTGATTGGTTGTTATATATTATACTGCTGAGGTAACATGAAAGCTGTGCTGTGATTGGTTGTTATCTAGATACATAAAAACGAATGAATGTATGTCTGTCTGTCTTCGCAGCAACGCGCGACGGGTCAGCTAGTTTATTATAAAATTATATATGTATTTGCCTTCGGGTGGCAGTAATCTTATGCCCTGATCTCTGAGTCTCGGCTACCCATCTCACATAGATTATAGCGCCATGCCTCCATTTATCTATGAGTGCAGACAATGTGATCTGTTTTTCCTCAGGTGTCCGGAGACCTGGATCACTTGGACGCGATACTTGGTGACCTTGCTGGTTCTGACTTCTATACCAATTCTGTCAGCTCTAATGCCGGTAACATGCCGACCAAGCAGCCGGTGTTCCAGGACAATCCACCACTAGGTACGCCAGCAGTTCTCTGCTAATTGCTGTATGATAAACATTCTGCCTTTTGAGGAGCTTAAAGGTTCGTTGAACAAAAGTGAGCGATAACACCGGGGAACAATTTAAAAAAAAGTTTTTGTTGACTTTGGTTTCTTGGTATCTCTGGCTGGGAACAATCATATTTTTATCTAAATCAACCAAGTCGTCTTGTAGATATGATACCTTTTACTGGCTACAAAAATACATGATGTTACAGCAGCTACCGAACCAACGCAGGGGTCTGCTTCAGGCTTAAATGAAATGGATCCGAAGAGGCATGCATATATACACACAAACCTCTGGCAAGGCATAGACCTGGGTGGGAATAATAGTCACTGATATGGGAGTGAAGGTTTGATAGTCCCTGAATTAGTGTTAGGGGGTCACCAGGTCAGCAGTGTTATCTGTGCTGTAGATGTCCCATACCTCCCACTGACGCACACATCTTCATGAAGAGTTTAGCCCTCTATTGAAAGTGTCAAAAGTTGTTATAAATGTTTATTCCCAGATTCTTCTATGACTTAGTGAACAACTTTTGACACTTTCAATGCAGTGAGTTCTTTCAATGGAAGTCTCCAAACAAAGGCGGGACAAATATCTGTCTGGGATGATTTAGTGAATCCTGCACTGACCCTGGAGGACCCGATGACCCCGAAGATGCCGATGACCCTGGAGGTCCCTTTCAACTCTACCATTCTAGGATTCTTTGTGCTTCAAAAGGCCCAACCGATCTCCATCGCTTGGCAACGGAGCCACCCAGTCTAGAATTATAACTTTTAACTGGCAAATGGAGTGTCTGCATTCACTAAAATGCTTTGGAATTAGTAAGTCGGTCCTACCTTTGCGGATTGTGCGTTTATGGTTGACTATGCGAGTGCGAGCCTCCATGCTCGTTTTACCTACATAGCCCAAATCGCAGGGGCACGTAATAAAATATACAACAAAGGAAGTTGTGCAAGTGAACCTTTTCTTAAGAAAAGACTTTTTTCCATCAATTTCCTCAATGTGAGAGTATCGATTATAGATTCCATGGTGGGAACGGATTTGTTTACTAAAAGTACCGACAGGAATTCTCCCTACCAGTGGCTGGACGTCCGAGTCTACCAGCGGCTCGACGTCCGAGTCTACCAGCGGCTCGACGTCCGAGTCTACCAGCGGCTCGACGTCCGAGTCTACCAGCGGCTCGACGTCCGAGTCTACCAGCGGCTCGACGTCCGAGTCTACCAGCGGCTCGACGTCCGAGTCTACCAGCGGCTCGACGTCCGAGTCTACCAGCGGCTCGACGTCCGAGTCTACCAGCGGCTCGACGTCCGAGTCTACCAGCGGCTCGACGTCCGAGTCTCCCAGCGGCTCGACGTCCGAGTCTCCCAGCGGCTCGACGTCCGAGTCTCCCAGCGGCTCGATGTCCGAGTCTCCCAGCGGCTCGACGTCCGAGTCTCCCAGCGGCTCGACGTCCGAGTCTCCCAGCGGCTCGACGTCCGAGTCTCCCAGCGGCTCGACGTCCGAGTCTACCAGCGGCTCGACGTCCAGTGTCTCATTCAGCTGAAATCTCAGGGCCTACCCTTGAACTACCCTCTCTTGAAGAACATGATTGGTGAAAAACTAAGTGACAGCAATGATGAAGATGTTGAAATTGAAGATGACTTAGTTCGTAAGGGATTTGATCAGGAAGAGCTGAATGATTTGGCACGAGGTCTGGGACTATCAATAAAGGCTTCAGAACTCCGAGCAGCTAAACTGCACGAGGAAAACTTATTTGTAAAAGAAGTGAAGGCATCCTACTTTCCATTCAGATAAAATTGCATTTCTGCACTACTTTTGAAGTGGCAGTGGCTTTGTGTATTGCCGTAACATACATGGTTTAATGGGGGTATTTGGCTTAGCAGCAGCACATGTGAAAAAGACTTGGGTATACTAATAGATCATAGACTGAACATGAGTCAACAATGTGATGCAGCAGCCAAAAAGGCAAACACAATTCTGGGATGTATTAAGAGAAGCATAGAGTCTAGATCACGTGAGGTCATTATCCCCTCTACTCTTCCTTAGTCAGACCCCATCTGGAATACTGGGTCCAGTTCTGGGATGTATTAAGAGAAGCACAGAGTCTAGATCACGTGAGGTCATTATCCCCTCTACTCTTCCTTAGTCAGACCCCATCTGGAATACTGGGTCCAGTTCTGGGCACCCCACTTTATACAAGACACAGACAAACTGGAGCAAGTTCAGGGAAGAGTTCCCAAGATGGTGAGCGGTCTGCAAATCATGTCCTATGAGGAACGGGTAAAGGATCTGGGAATGTTTAGCAGAAGAGAAGGCTGAGAGGAGACTTAATAGCGGTCTACAAATATCTGAAGGGCTGTCACAGTGCAGAGGGATCAGCCCTATTCTCATCTGTACAAGGGAAGACTAGAACCCCTCTAACTGCTGCTACTTGCACACAATCTGACGTACAAAAACAATATCTCTGTAAGGACAAGATAACTAATAGAGATGAGCGAGCATGCTCGTCCGAGCATTAGCATACGCGATGTACTCGTTACTCGAGCCGAGCACCACGAGGTGCTCGAGAAAATCTTGACCCTCTCCTCCCCACCTGTCTTCAATGGAGCCGCGGCTGCTGCCGACACCCCTTTACATATAAGCCCTTCCCTGAAAAACAATAGTTTTAGTGTAAAAAAAAAACTTACCTCTCCGTTGCTGCCGTGTCCCCCGCGGGGATGAAGAACACACCTGCCGCATGTGGCTTATGTTTCCTTCATCCCCGCTAGTAAAAAGAATTCCCTGCTGCTACATCTGTCACATTCTTCAATTCCCTACCGCAGCTGTCACACATGACAGCTGCGGTAGAGGATCCTGCTGCCGCCCCCCAGGAATTAGATTTCAGGGAAGGGTTTTAAATATAAGCCCTTCCCTAAAAAAAACCTGAAAAATAGTGTCCAAAAAAATGTTGACTCACTTGCCCTTGGCTGCCGGGGCTCAGCCGCGACTTCTCCGCACCGTCCCCGGCTTGGTAGTCCTGATCTTTAATCCTAAAATGATTGTTTTCAGGGAAGGGCTGATATGTAAAGCCCTTCCATGAAAAACAATTCGGGGTGCCGGCCGCAGCCGCGGCTCCATTGAGAACAGTGCGGAGCATCGGGCACGTTGAAGAATGCTTCAGTCCCCCATTGACTTCAATGGGGTTCGTTACTTGAAACGAGCTCTCGAGCATTTTGGTGCTCGCTCATCTCTAATAAGTAAGTGAACCTCACATGTAGATGCTTGTTGATTGTACATTTTGTATGGCGGAGGCCATCCTGTATCCTTAAATATGTGAGAGAGAAAAACTGGGGGCATTTTTTTATTCAAAGGCCAAAAGTTAGTAAAATAAAATGTAAGATCCAAGTCAACGAAAATCGTGTTCCCCGGTAATCGCTCGCCAACGACAGAATGACGGATGACAATAGTGCGCGCTTCATTCATCGTTCAGACGCAACAGGACTGAATAACACCGTTGGCTCATTCACTTCTCGCTTAAACACTCGCCGCTTGTGCAGGAATGTGAAACGCTGAAGAGAAGTGAGCGATTCTTAACGATGAGTGCCAACTAATGAGCAGTGATGTCACTCGCCCGTTCACTCAGGGGGCATCCAGGCTGCCCTTCATATTTGCGTGTGAAACGCTTTTAGCACCTCAGAGGGGGCGTGGCCTAGATGCGTCTTTTAAATTTGTCAAAGTTTTGGCCCAAAGTAAAAGGAGCAAAAGGCGTTGTCAGGACGGAAGGGTCTGATATGTGCAGCAAGATGCGCCGGCGCTGCGGTGCGAGACGGGGACGCATTTGGCGCATCTTCAGCCGGCAGTAGTTTTACACTAAATTTAAGGCTGTAATAATAATTATTCTCCCATTTGTGTTTCAGTTTTTAATCAATTTCCAAAATGTCTGCTTGCTGTCAGTGAATGGGAACAATCCCGCCCAGGAGAGGGATTTGAGCTGCTGTTGTGTTCAGCTCGGGGTGGATTTCATTACTGATACACTGTAACAGACTCTCCTCTGTGGGAAGTCTGGGGTCAGGAGCTCCTCTGGATTTGTTCCTGTTCACTGATCAGTAGCAGAGGTTATTAAACAGTTGAGTAACTTCTCACAGCGCTTTAAGTGGCCGCACTCTGTAAAGAGACCTGAAATCCTGCAAGTATTAGAAAACGAGTGATCACCTCTAATTCCCCAGCGATCTGCGGCTGCAGCGGTCACATGCCGGGCGGGTGGTATTACCTCTCAGCAGTGGGAGCCATGATACTAGTCGCTGCGGCAGGTGAGCACTATGGCCTCTGATTGGCTGCAGCGGTCACATGCCGGGCGGGTGGTATTACCTCTCAGCAGTGGAAGCCGTGATACTAGTCGCTGCGGCAGGTGAGCACTATGGCCTCTGATTGGCTGCAGCGGTCACATGCCGGGCGGGTGGCATTACCTCTCAGCAGTGGGAGCCATGATGCTAGTCACTGCAGCAGGTGAGCACTATGGCCTCTGATTGGCTGCAGCGGTCACATGCCGGGCGGGTGGCATTACCTCTCAGCAGTGGGAGCCATGATACTAGTCGCTGCGGCAGGTGAGCACTATGGCCTCTGATTGGCTGCAGAGGTCACATGCCGGGCGGGTGGTATTACCTCTCAGCAGTGGAAGCCGTGATACTAGTCGCTGTGGCAGGTGAGCACTATGGCCTCTGATTGGCTGCAGAGGTCACATGTCAGTCGGCTGGCATTACCTCTCAGCAGTGGGAGCCATGATACTAGTCGCTGCAGCAGGTGAGCACTATGGCCTCTGATTGGCTGCAGAGGTCACATGCCGGGCGGGTGGTATTACCTCTCAGCAGTGGGAGCCATGATACTAGTCGCTGCGGCAGGTGAGCACTATGGCCTCTGATTGGCTGCAGAGGTCACATGCCGGGCGGGTGGCATTACTTCTCAGCAGTGGGAGCCATGATACTAGTCGCTGCGGCAGGTGAGCACTATGGCCTCTGATTGGCTGCAGAGGTCACATGCCGGGCGGGTGGTATTACCTCTCAGCAGTGGGAGCCGTGATACTAGTCGCTGCGGCAGGTGAGCACTATGTCCTCTGATTGGCTGCAGAGGTCACATGCCGGGCGGGTGGTATTACCTCTCAGCAGTGGAAGCCGTGATGCTAGTCGCTGCGGCAGGTGAGCACTATGGCCTCTGATTGGCTGCAGCGGTCACATGTCAGTCGGCTGGCATTACCTCTCAGCAGTGGAAGCCATGATACTAGTCGCTGCAGCAGGTGACTATGGCCTCTGATTGGCTGCAGCGGTCACATGTCAGTCGGCTGGCATTACCTCTCAGCAGTGGAAGCCATGATACTAGTCGCTGCAGCAGGTGACTATGGCCTCTGATTGGCTGCAGCGGTCATGTGTTATCGGCTTAAGACCGGCAGGCCTGCTAGATCACCGCAGGTAAGAGGGCCTCACTCTTGTCATGTATGCAGGGTTAATAGGCGTTTTTATAAGCTGGTTAACCCCTTTGGTTCCGTTCTCTGGGCGGTTCTTACATTTGCGCTATACCATGTTATTTTGATTGCACTGTGTTTCCGGTTTTACCTGATTTGGCTCTCTAATCTTTAGGTATGAGGAGTCCACAGAATGTACAAGTCACTCGGCCTCCTTTCAATCGGGCAATGTCATTGGACAGCACCATCCCAGGCAACGCCACCCCGCCGGTCAGGAGTGTCAGTAATTTTCCAATTATGCCAAAGCAAAGTATGATGGGAAGTCCGCGAATGATGGACGCACAAGATGGCTTTGGGCTGATGGGTACGCAGCTGGTTGTACTGGGGAAGTGAGCTGGGTTGGTCATTCTGGGACTTTAACTATTCCCCTTCCTTTTCAGGTAACGGTCCCAGCAGGGGCATGAGCCAGCACCCAGCGGGTGAGTGGGCTGTGCAGAACTCGGCTGTCAGCCGCATGGAGCCCTCCAGCACTGGGCCAGTTGGGAGGCAGGGACCGGAGTACAACACATCCATGCCACGGCCGGCAATGAGTGGAAACATGGCGGGGCTTCCAGCGCGGTCCAACAGTATTCCAGGGAGCCAGCCGGTGCTGCAGCAGCAGATGATGCCGATGAGTGAGTGCATGTATCCAGGATGAGACTAGAAAGCTATTAAAATCCACTTCCCGCTTGATGATGGTAGTTGTAGTGTTCCTCCATCTGGTGTGATCGGTACATTGAGCAGACTGCTCGGGAGGGCAAGGCGGGGGATGTATACGGATAATGACCTTTGCATAATAATAATCTGTATTTGTATAGCGCCAACATATCCCGCAGCGCTTACACAGACAGGGGATACAGAAAGACAGAAGGACAAACATTACAGAACCACGGTTACATAGTAATCAGCTGATGGAAACAATAGGGGTGCGGGTCCTGCTCCAACGAGCTTACATACTACAAGTAATGGGGGGATACAGAAGGTAAAGGGGCTGGAGATGTGCGCGGTATGGGGGGATGGAGATGTGCACGGTATGGGGGGGGGGGGTGGAGATGTGCACAGTATGGTGAGGTGGAGAGTGAGGGATGCTACACACAGACAATGGTCAGACATTTAGCCGTGTGACAGCAGGATCGGTATAACTGCAGGGGGCAGGGATTGCAGTCAGTAGGTCAGGGAGCATGTTATCAGGCGGAGTACAAAGGGGTTTGTTTAGGGAATGCGGTATGGTGAGGTGGAGATGTGCACGGTATGGCGGGGTGGAGATGTGCACGGTATGGCGGGGTGTAGTGTGAGGGATGCTATACACAGACAATGGTCAGACATTTAGCCATGTGACGGCAGGATCGGTTTATGATGGCTAGCAGGGATTGCAGTCAGTAGGTCAGAGAGCATGTTATCAGGTGGAGTACAGAGGGGTTTGTTTAGGGAATGCGGTATGCCTCCCTGAAGAGGTGCGTTTTTAGAGCACGCTTGAAGTTCTGCGAGTCCTGGATTGCCCGGGTAGCCTTTGGTAGTGCGTTCCAGAGGACCGGTGCTGCTCTGGAGAAGTCTTGGAGGCGGGAATGAGAAGTTCGAATTAAAGGGGTGCTCAGTCTGGTTTCGTTAGCAGAGCGGAGAGCCTGGGCTGGGTGATGGATTGAGATGAGGGAGACGATATAGGGGGGCGCTGCGCTGTGGATGAGGGATACAATATAGGGGGGCGCTGCGCTGTGTATGAGGGATACAATATAGGGGGGCGCTGCGCTGTGGATGAGGGATAGAATATAGGGCGGCGCGGTGCTGTGGATGAGGGATACAATATAGGGGGCGCTGCACTGTGGATGAGGGATACAATATAGGGCGGCGCTGCGCTGTGGATGAGGGATACAATATAGGGGAGCGCTGCACTGTGGATGAGGGATACAATATAGGGGGGCGGCGCTGTGGATGAGGGATACAATATAGGGCGGCGCGGTGCTGTGGATGAGGGATACAATATAGGGGGGCGCTGCACTGTGGAGGGCTTTGCGGATGAAGGTGGTGAGTTTGAATTGAATTCTGTATTTAACGGGCAGCCAGTGCAGTGACCGGCACAGGGCAGAGGTGTCCGAGTAGCGGCTGGACAGGAAGATGAGCCTGGCTGACGCATTCAGGATGGATTGGGGTAGAGTCTGGTGCAGGGGAGGCCAATCAGCAGTGGGTTGCAATAATCCAGCCGGGAGCGGATGAGGGCGACAGTGAGCGTTTTTAGCGTGTCTGCAGCGAGAAAAGAGCGGATTCTTGCGATGTTCTTGATGTGCGGCTGACATGTTCGGGCCAGAGATTGGATGTAGGGGGTAAAAGAGAGATCAGAATCAAATATGACCCCAAGGCAGCGGGCGTGCTGGGAGTTATGGTGCCACACACTGAGATGGAGATGTCAGGAGGAGGTTGGTTAGTGGAGGGTGGAAATACCAGCAGGTCAGTTTTAGAGAGGTTTAGTTTTAGGTAGAGAGAGGACATGGGGTTAGAGACAGCGGACAGACAGTCAGTGATGTTTTGGAGTAAAGGTGCAGAGATGTCACGGGCAGAGGTGTATAGCTGGGTGCCATCAGCATAGAGGGGGTATTGGAGGCCGAATCTCCTGATGGTCTGTCTAATAGGGGCTGTGTAGATAGAGAAAAGGAGGGGGCCGAGGACCGAGCCCTGGGGGACCCCAACAGCAAGGGGAAGAGGAGGGGAGGTAGAGCCAGCAAAGGAGATGCTGAAAGAGCAGTCAGATAGGTAGGAGGAGAACCAGGAGAGGGCAGTGTCCTTTAGGCCGATGGAGCGTAGCATACTGAGGAGGAGTTTGTGGTCAACAGTGTCAAATGCTGCGGAGAGGTCGAGGAGGATCAGTAGGGAGTAATCGCCCCTCGATTTGGCTGTCAGTAGGTCATTGGATACCCTTGTAAGGGCAGTTTCTGTCGAGTGTTGAGGTCGGAATCCAGACTGTAGGGGGTCTAGGAGAGAGTGCTCTGATAGATAGCTTACAAGGTGGGAATAAACCAGGCGTTCTAGTAGTTTGGAGATGAAGGGGAGGTGTGAGATGGGTCGGTAGTTGGCAGCATCAGTCGTGTCCAGTCGGCTTCTTTAGCAGTGGGGATATGATGGCGTGTTTGAAAGAAGAGGGAAACATGCCAGAGGTCAGAGAGAGGTTGAATATAGTGGTTAGATGGGAGATGACCACTGGGGAGAAGGATCGGAGGAGGTGTGAGGGGAGGGGGTCGCTAGCGCAGGTGGTGGAGCGACATCTCCTCCCTTCGTGTTGCTCCTTTCTTCCAGCTTGCCTCTCCCTTCCACTCTTACCCCCTTTCCGGCACCACCCTCTCTTCTTCCTTTCTCTTGCCTTCCCTTCTCTATTCTCATCTATTCTTCCTTTCTGGCTCCGCTCCCTTCTCCTCTCTTCTTCCTTTCTGTTACACTCGCCTTCCCTCCCGACTCACCTCTCGCCTTCCCTCCCGACTCACCTCTCGCCTTCCCTCCCGACTCACCTCTCGCCTTCCCTTCGGGCTTCCCTCTCGCCTTCCCTTCGCGCTTCCCTCTCGCCTTCCCTTCGCGCTTCCCTCTCGCCTTCCCTTCAGGCTTCCCTCTCGCCTTCCCTTCGGGCTTCCCTCTCGCCTTCCCTTCGGGCTTCCCTCTCGCCTTCCCTTCGGGCTTCCCTCTCGCCTTCCCTTCGGGCTTCCCTCTCGCCTTCCCTTCGGGCTTCCCTCTCGCCTTCCCTTCGCGCTCCCCTCTCGCCTTCCCTTCGGGCTCCCCTCTCGCCTTCCCTTCGGGCTCCCCTCTCGCCTTCCCTTCGGGCTCCCCTCTCGCCTTCCCTTCGGGCTCCCCTCTCGCCTTCCCTTCGGGCTCCCCTCTCGCCTTCCCTTCGGGCTCCCCTCTCGCCTTTCCTTCGGGCTCCCCTCTCGCCTTCCCTTCGGGCTCCCCGCTCGCCTTCCCTTCGGGCTCCCCGCTCGCCTTCCCTTCGGGCTCCCCGCTCGCCTTCCCTTCGGGCTCCCCGCTCGCCTTCCCTTCGGGCTCCCCGCTCGCCTTCCCTTCGGGCTCCCCGCTCGCCTTCCCTTCGGGCTCCCCGCTCGCCTTCCCTTCGGGCTCCCCGCTCGCCTTCCCTTCGGGCTCCCCGCTCGCCTTCCCTTCGGGCTCCCCGCTCGCCTTCCCTTCGGGCTCCCCGCTCGCCTTCCCTCGCGCCTCCCCGCTCGCCTTCCCTCGCGCCTCCCCTCTCGCCTTCCCTCGCGCCTCCCCTCTCGCCTTCCCTCGCGCCTCCCCTCTCGCCTTCCCTCGCGCCTCCCCTCTCGCCTTCCCTCGCGCCTCCCCTCTCGCCTTCCCTCGCGCCTCCCCTCTCGCCTTCCCTCGCGCCTCCCCTCTCGCCTTCCCTCGCGCCTCCCCTCTCGCCTTCCCTCGCGCCTCCCCTCTCGCCTTCCCTCGCGCCTCCCCTCTCGCCTTCCCTTCCGAGAGTAAATTAATCTATCTGGATGTGAGAGGTGGCGGTGCAGCATGGTGTATGAAGTTCAGAATTGCGTGCCGGATTGCTCATTCAGACTTTTAGCCGTCAGTTTTGTAGTCTTCCAATAATTGTATCTTACTTTTCTAGGACCGAATGACTTGGCAATGGGAATGGGCTCCAACCCTTACTCACAAGCTCCGTCTAACCCTGCAGGGTCCTGGCCGGATAGCATGATGTCTATGGAGCAGGCACCTAGCGGACCTCAGAACCGGTGCGAGCAGCTCTCCCACGACGTGGCCTTTACTTCTGTGAGTCTTGGGGTTAACCCGTATTTTCTCTCTTCACCTTGCAGGCAGCTTGGCCGCAGTTCCTTGGATGATCTCCTGTGTCCTCCATCAACTGTAGAAGGACAGACGGATGAGATTGCTCTGCTGGACCAGCTGCACACCCTCCTGAGCAACACCGACCCCAATGGGCTGGAAGAAATAGATCGGGCCTTGGGGATCCCAGAGCTTGTCAATCAGGTGGGTGTGGGGCATATTGGGGGAAGGAGTCTGTATAGAATGACCTTAAGCGGCTCATAATTCACTTCACTGTTGTTAACTCTTTGCAGGGCCAGGCCCTAGAACCCCAACCGGACACCTTCCAGCGTCAAGACTCCCCGGTGCTGATGGATCAGAAGCCTCCTATGTACGGGCAGCCATACCCAGGGCAGGGGTCTACGATGCAAGCTGGAGGCTTCAGTAACATACAGGGGCAACACGCACCCTTCAACTCCATGATGGGTCAAATGGGACAGCAACAAGGCAACTTCCCCCTGCAAGGAATACACCCGCGGGCTAATCTCATAAGACCCCGAACAAACATCCCAAAACAGCTGAGGATGCAGCTCCAGCAGAGGCTACAGGGGCAGCAGGTAAGAGCGCCCCCTCCAGGTAACCTACACACAGCAGCAGACTGTGTCCTTCTAGTGTAGGACGAGCCGCTGACGCCTGTTGTTCTGTCTTCAGTTCTTAAACCAAAGCCGACAAGCGTTGGAGATGAAGGTGGAGAGCATGAATGTCAGCGGAGCGGGGGTGATGCGGCCAGTGATGCAGACGCCTGTAGCATCGCAGGTGAGGGGCGCTGGCACTTCATATACGGTGTCACAATCTAATATGGTGGCAGTTGTGTTTTCACCCGCAGTGGATTGCAGATTAGTAGCTGGCGGATGCGTTTGCTGGATTTTATGCTCCTCTTTTCGCAGCAGGGATTTCTGAATGCTCAGATGGTCGCCCAGCGAAACCGGGAACTGATCAGTCACCAACTCCGCCAGCAACGAATGGCAATGCTTATCCAGCAGCAGCAAGGACAGTCCCAGGGGTTCAGTCCCCCGCCCAATGTCACTGCTACGGCCAGTATGGAGAATCCACTGGGTGGCCCCCCCATGCCTCAAGCCCCTCCTCAGCAGTTCCCCTACCCACCCAATTATGGTAAGCTGGATGAGAGGTAAATGGTGAGATGTCTGAGAGATAAGTGTCTCCTGACTTCCTTCATGGGTGGCATTTGCATTGTGCTCCTCACTGTAGGGATGAATCAGCAGGCTGATCCCACATTTGGAAGAGTCTCCAGCCCCCCCAACCCCATGATGACATCGAGAATGGCTCCCTCTCAGAACCCACACTCGCAGAGCGCACAAATGTACCAGTCGCCAGACATGAAGGGTTGGCCATCAGGAAACATGGCGAGGCCCAGGTAAGTTCAGCAAATCCTCCTCTTCAACCCGGTCTGGTCCTCAGTGTGTTCTACGTGTTCGGTGTACAACCAGTTATCTCCATCTGGTCTATCAGGTATTATACTTCAGAGCTGCAGTCATAATTCTTCTGTTTTTCGGTTCTCGTCTATCTACGCTGCCCCTTCAAAAAATGAAAGTTGAGCACAAAATGAGCGATTTACCGTTCGTCCGATCGGCGGCTGCGTTTACACTGAACAATTGTTAATTTTAGCTCTTTAGAAACTTAATGTGCAGCCGCTGCCCCGGGACACGAGGTTTGGTTAGAGCATCTGGATGGTCCCCGCAGGTTACACCACGCCATGTAGTGTGCCATGTCAGAGCCTAGCTTATTGCAGCCGCTGCCCCGGGACACGAGGTTTGGTTAGAGCATCTGGATGGTCCCTGCAGGTTACACCACGCCATGTAGTGTGCCATGTCAGAGCCTAGCTTATTGCAGCCGCTGCCCCGGGACACGAGGTTTGGTTAGAGCATCTGGATGGTACCCGCAGGTTACACCACGCCATGTAGTGTGCCATGTCAGAGCCTAGCTTATTGCAGCTGCTGCCCCGGGACACGAGGTTTGGTTAGAGCATCTGGATGGTCCCCGCAGGTTACACTACGCCATGTAGTGTGCCATGTCAGAGCCTAGCTTATTGCAGCCGCTGCCCCGGGACACGAGGTTTGGTTAGAGCATCTGGATGGTCCCTGCAGGTTACACCACGCCATGTAGTGTGCCATGTCAGAGCCTAGCTTATTGCAGCTGCTGCCCCGGGACACGAGGTTTGGTTAGAGCATCTGGATGGTCCCTGCAGGTTACACCACGCCATGTAGTGTGCCATGTCAGAGCCTAGCTTATTGCAGCCGCTGCCCCGGGACACGAGGTTTGGTTAGAGCATCTGGATGGTACCCGCAGGTTACACCACGCCATGTAGTGTGCCATGTCAGAGCCTAGCTTATTGCAGCTGCTGCCCCGGGACACGAGGTTTGGTTAGAGCATCTGGATGGTCCCCGCAGGTTACACTACGCCATGTAGTGTGCCATGTCAGAGCCTAGCTTATTGCAGCCGCTGCCCCGGGACACGAGGTTTGGTTAGAGCATCTGGATGGTCCCTGCAGGTTACACCACGCCATGTAGTGTGCCATGTCAGAGCCTAGCTTATTGCAGCCGCTGCCCGGGACACGAGGTTTGGTTAGAGCATCTGGATGGTCCCTGCAGGTTACACCACGCCATGTAGTGTGCCATGTCAGAGCCTAGCTTATTGCAGCCGCTGCCCCGGGACACGAGGTTTGGTTAGAGCATCTGGATGGTCCCTGCAGGTTACACCACGCCATGTAGTGTGCCATGTCAGAGCCTAGCTTATTGCAGCCGCTGCCCCGGGACACAAGGTTTGGTTAGAGCATCTGGATGGTCCCTGCTGGTTACACCACGCCATGTAGTGTGCCATGTCAGAGCCTAGCTTATTGCAGCCGCTGCCCCGGGACACGAGGTTTGGTTAGAGCATCTGGATGGTCCCTGCAGGTTACACCACGCCATGTAGTGTGCCATGTCAGAGCCTAGCTTATTGCAGCCGCTGCCCCGGGACACGAGGTTTGGTTAGAGCATCTGGATGGTCCCCGCAGGTTACACCACGCCATGTAGTGTGCCATGTCAGAGCCTAGCTTATTGCAGCCGCTGCCCCGGGACACGAGGTTTGGTTGGAGCATCTGGATGGTCCCTGCAGGTTACACCACGCCATGTAGTGTGCCATGTCAGAGCCTAGCTTATTGCAGCCGCTGCCCCGGGACACGAGGTTTGGTTAGAGCATCTGGATGGTCCCTGCAGGTTACACCACGCCATGTAGTGTGCCATGTCAGAGCCTAGCTTATTGCAGCCGCTGCCCCGGGACACGAGGTTTGGTTAGAGCATCTGGATGGTCCTCGCAGGTTACACCACGCCATGTAGTGTGCCATGTCAGAGCCTAGCTTATTGCAGCCGCTGCCCCGGGACACGAGGTTTGGTTAGAGCATCTGGATGGTCCCTGCGGGTTACACCACGCCATGTAGAGTGCCATGTCAGAGCCTAGCTTATTGCAGCCGCTGCCCCGGGACACGAGGTTTGGTTAGAGCATCTGGATGGTCCCCGCAGGTTACACCACGCCATGTAGTGTGCCATGTCAGAGCCTAGCTTATTGCAGTCGCTGCCCTGGGACACGAGGTTTGGTTAGAGCATCTGGATGGTCCCTGCGGGTTACACCACGCCATGTAGTGTGCCATGTCAGAGCCTAGCTTATTGCAGCCGCTGCCCCGGGACACGAGGTTTGGTTAGAGCATCTGGATGGTCCCGGCTCGTAGATGCCGAGGACCACGTTCGGGGCTCCTTTCCACTACAGACTATTTCACACCACTAACTATAACAATCTCTGGTGCCGGAAGACCAACTACAAAGCAGTTTGTTCATTGGGACGTGTGACTGAACCCTCGTCTCTGCGATGTCCTACGATGGCCAACAGTAGTCCGCCACCATGTATATACGCCATTGTCCACGTTCTTCCATGGTCCTTAGGGAAATTGTTCCCCCTGTTTGTCGCCAACATCACCAAGGCACAATGGATCCCAATGACTGTACAGATAGAGGAACGCCATACTCGTCCAGGATGCTGTGCGCATACAGGGGGTGCTGTGAGTATTGAGTCTTGCCCAGAAAAAATGGAGCTAGGAAGCTGAACCTGTCGATTCTACATATCCCCCAGGATGCACTTGTGACGTCTCTCCTGCAGCTTTTTAAGTCCCTGCAAATAGAATTCTTCCGACTGCCGGTCCGACCACTCATGCAGCATTAGTTGCCTCCACAACACGCCTAAACCATTGTCCCTTTAGGTGTTTTTTTGAGATTGGGAAATAGATGGTTGTCAGATGGAGCTAGGCCGGGCGAATAGGGTGGGTGGGGCATCAGCTGAAAGTCTATGGAGGTCATTTTTGTAATGCTAGCACCTGCCGTGTGTGATGGTTATTGTCAGGCAGCGGATGACACCTTTGGAGAGCTTTCCACATCGTTTTTCCTTAATATTTTGCCTCAGCTTTGTGAATAACGAACAGTAATATGTTGCATTAATGGTTGAACCCTCTGGGAGGTCCACGAGCAGAACTCCCTTCTCATCCCAAAACATGGCTGCCATTTGCTTCGGTGCTGACCTTTGCACAGGGAGGTCTTTGGCCGGGGGATCCGCTGCGTCTCCGTTCCTTTGTCTCTGGATCAGTAGATCCATCATCAGCAGTTACCAGATTGTCCAGGAAATCTGCCTCCTTACTAGCAGAATGCTCCACAGCAGCTGCCGCCGATGTCTCCACACGTCTCTTCTGTCCGGGATCCACTTGGCTGGAAGCGTTCTCCTTCCCCAGTCGTTGTGGATAACGGCACCAGCTCTCTCACTGATCTCCCCAGATGTGTAGCCATATTCGGCGGTCCTCAATGATCACGTCATGGATGGATTTTACATTTGCAGGCAAGGAGACGGAGATCGGGCTTCACTGGGTTTATCACGTTCAACACCGAAATGGCCAGTTTTAAAATTTACAGCCCGACGTTTACCTGTTGCCTATGAAGGGCCGCCGTCACCTAAAGCTTGTGACCGTCATCATGAATCTGCTTCGCACATCCACCTTGGAGAAACAGGATTGTGATTCTGGTTCTCTGCTCTTCCACTATGAACGTCTTTGGAGATGCTGCCTGGTATGTTAGGCTGCAGGGAGACTTCACATTGAACATAGACCAATAGACAAGTACAGCCCCCAATTTACAGCGTCCTAGCTCAATTCTGGGTAAGGCTCAATACTTATCAGCACCCCCTCGTATTCTGCACCAGTGCTCTGTAGTCACCCGCCATTCCTTACAGCCAACCAGAACGGCGACCGCGCACGGGAGGAGTTAGTAAACGCTGGGCTCTCGCGAGTTCCCTGATTTTCATTCCATTGAATATAGCTGCTTTAAGTTTCTACATATGTAGTTGAAGCGCATTCCATCTCCCGAGAGCCTTTACAAACTGCTTCATCCAACCAAGTTGACTGTCTAATGGTGGCAGTAGGATCTCCTCTCCGTCCGCCAAAGCTTCTGTGATACTGTTTTCTCCGGAAGGCCGTTATCTTCTCACCCGGTGTTGATCTTTAGCTTTGCTGTCCCACAGACATAGAAGACATGGTGCCCCGTGTACCCACCCTGCTGCCCTAGAAGGAGATCCGCACAGATGGTCCATCTTCTGTAGGACTGTGGCTATTGTCGCCTGATCTTCCTGCATACTGAGTGACCAATAAGAACCGACATCTATCTGTCTCCGTTATGTAGACGTACACGTTTCAGGCTGCGTTCAGAGCGAAGAACAACCGCCATTGGCTTGGTGTGCATTCACCCCCATTCAGTTTGACGAGGAAGCCTCGCATGTTGTTGCAGAAAATAAAACCATTTTCTGTGAAGACTCTCAGAAACTCCTCCCCTCTGTTGCGTTGCGCTGTGATTTTAGTTCCCAGTTAACTTTTGTCGGCTGGCCAGAAGCTGACCACTCGGACGCTTTCTTTGGAAGAGTTCGGTCTCTTTAGAGGTCGTTCAGTTCTGTTGGATTGAAGCCCTATGCCGCTGATGAAGCTCCTTGGAAATCGTTGTCACGTTGCTCCCAGCTCCCGGCTCATCTGTTTCTTTAAGGAGCTCTGGACGGCTGCTACATGTTGGGTCAGGTATATCTTCTGGATGTGGCATGGGGTGTTTAGCGGCGGCCAAATCCGGATTTGTCCCCTTACTCCGGTTTTTCCATTGATGTCCTTTATATTCACCCAACCAAAGTAGCCGTCGTCTCTCTGGTTGCGCTGCTCGCACCGTACCGTTGGGATACCACATTTCATGCACTTCCTTTCCCCGTTCCACCATTGTGGCAGGTGTGCTGTACAGGTTTTGCGCACAATATGTGGTGTTTTGGCTCGTCTTAGTCCCCAGTCTGTGGAGGAAGGTAAATAAGCACTTTTCATAAAGTCCATTCTGGCTCCTCTCTACTGAGGGAAGGAAACCCGAAACATCAGGACGATAGACACGTTGTCTTCCTAATGTCACCATATCTCTGTCCGGGATACAAACAACACACCTATAACATCAGCCCAACCACCAATACAAAGTACGCCAGCAGCCAAAATAACGGGATGTCAGCCATATCTCAAAAACTGGAGCTCCTGCAAAGAAAAGAAAAGCGTTTCTCTAATCAGCGGCACAAAAAGACTCTCAATCAGGTCGGAGATTCCCGGCGCCAAGAAAAAACTCTATTTGTTCCCCAGTGCAATCGTTAATCATTCGGTCTAAACTCCAACCAAGGACTGAGTGACGACCGTTCGGTCTGAGATCGCCTTACTTGGTCGGCCGCTAGAAGTGGTTTATTGTGTGCGCTCAGATAAGCTGCAGCTTCTGGTTACCCGGCAGAACTCTGACTGCAGCGGCCGGGGCGCTGATGTTTCTGGCACATAAAGGGTGGTTTTTGTCTTGCTGATTTTCTGTTTTTGTGTTGCAGCTCGTTCCCACAGCAGTACGGGCACCAAACCGCCCCCGGAACGTACAACATGATGCACATGAACAGCAACGGCAGTCACATGGGGCAGATACAGATGAACAGCTTACCGATGTCTGGGATGCCGATGGGGCCGGATCAGGTGACTCTCTCCTGCCTGCAACGTTGCCACACGTATAGATATCTGGGCTCCCCTGACCACGGCCTCTAGTGACCATACATGGTGTAGTCGGTGCGCCCTCTTGTGGTGGTATAGTGCATGTCCATTGCCGCTGCTCTCGTAACCCAAGTGGTCATAGAATCCTAGAGTTGAAAGGGTCCACCGGGTCCTCCAGGGTCATCGGCTCCTCTGGGGTCATCAGGTCCAACCCCCTGCTCAGTGCAGGGTCACTAAATCATCCCAGACAGATGTCTGTCTGCCTCTGAAGACTCCCATTGAAGGAGAACTCCCCACCTCCCGTGGCAACCTGTTCCACTCATTGATCCCCCTCACTGTCTAATATCTAATCTGTCTCCTCCCTTTCAGTTTCATCCCATTGCTTCTAGTCTTTCCTTGTGCAGAAGAGAATGTTGTCTCTGTTATCGAAGAGGAAGTGACTTATTCTCCAATTGCTTTTATTCTTGGTCTTCCAGAAATACTGCTGACACCGCTGCTCCTCGGTGGCGGCTGACGAGAGATGATGGGAGTGACTGTACGACAGGTCATGTTCTTGCTTCAGCCTAACCAAGAACCCCGTGCCCGTCGGAGAGTCCGGACGTAACCTGGAAGGAGCAGCAGTTGTGCCGGTGAACTCGCGGTGTGAATCTGGCGATGGCGTCTCCGAGTGGCCGCGGCCGCCTTGTTGCTCTGTTTTTGAAGTCCTGACAGTTTAATCCCAAAGCACCTGCGACTCCTTTAATCTCATTTCCTGCAACTTTGTTTTTGGAGTAGATTCCTAGAACCCTTTGTGACTTCTGATGATGTAGGAGGATGAGCGGATGACCTCGCCGTGCAGTAGATTTGCACTTTACGACTGTTGATCCCCAGGATTTTTTGGGGGGGTCAATAGTGAAATTTCAACCTCCCCCAATCCCAAGTCTCTGGCGGATCTAAAGAGCGCAGCCAGGAATTCGGCTCGTCTCGCCCCTCCCCCTTGTGTAAACATTTTGTACATATGAAGAGGAGACCTTATTATTGTATATGGACTTTTTTAGGTCGCTGTCTGTTTCCTTTTGTTCTGGTTTCGAGCTTCTAAAGCTGCGTATTTAACCCTTTGACTGCCATAGGCCTGGTGGCTTCCATTCTGACGACTTGTGGGGACAAGTTCCATCTCTTCAGTGTTACATGGGAGGTGGATACAGCAATATCCGTGTCTTTTGTATGTTACATGTTCATCGGCGCGGTCCTTGTCTGCTCCGCCATTTCCACGGTGTATTCCCTGTGGCCACAGCTCAGACAGGGCAATGCAGATTCATCCTTTAAGGATCCCCTATGATCATGTGACTCATCCACCAGGGGCCCCGGGATAGACATGCACTGACGGGGCTTCATAGGTGACGCTCCGTATCCATTAGTCGCTCTCCAGTCATTAGAGTTAGGAATGAGTTGAGCTTTAAAGCCGGCGCTAAGGAAGCTTCTGCATCGTCCACCTTAAAGGGATCCTGCGATGAAACTACTTACAACTTTATAATATTGCTTTAATTCAAAAGAAAAATCTCATTCACTGACGGCAAGCAGGAGTTTCAGCCTATGATGACCTTTGCATTCATGTATGTGAGCTGAATTCAGTAAGTGTTCAGTCTGACAGCAAGCAGAGATCTTAGAAAAGTCTTATTGAATGTGGCAGAGGTTTCCATTATCCGCTGCTAGTTCCGTAGGACTGCGCCGGCCCTCGCGGAGTGTCCTTGTGTAGGTAGCTGGCGGCTGCCCCTCCCCATGGACCTCCCATTCAGGTGCTACCAGTGTTGGCTCTGCTGCCCCCCCCCCCCCTCCCCGGAACATTCCTTGGATTTGTCCCCCCCATTCAGTCGCAGCCCCTCATACTCTCCATCAACGGAATAATTTCCGTGCGCCATGGCGAGCCGTTCCGGCCGCTTCCTGGAGCCGCTCAGTCTTCCGCTTTGTTCGCTGTCCTGTTTCACCCGTCAGTTTGGGGGGTGGGGGGGGGGGGCACTTGTTTATTGAGCAATAATGAATCCGTTCCTCCCGTGCCTTCCCGGTGGACTCGACGCCCCTCCCCCTACATGCAGCGCCATTGGCAGGAGACGAGCGGCCGGCGAGGGGCTCTACATGTAATAATCTGTACAATTGTATATTTTACATTTCTGTGGAATAAAAGGCTTTGTGTCAGTTTCCAGTCCGCAGCGTCTTGTGGCTGATGATCTAAATGCGGAGAGGGATGTGGCAGACGTGGCAGCGAGCGCCGGCCGTCCTTCCCTTACTGATTCTCAATGACATCTTCTACACCAGTCACTGCTGGATGGAGCGGAGGGCACTTCAGAAGGAAGGTCCTCCCTAAGGGACCTCTCATGACTCCCCTCACCAGCAAACCTGCTGACGGGCTCCGGGGATATGAGAACGCTGAGGGGAGATCAGCCGCGTAACACGGCGAGCTGAAGGGATGCAGACAACAAATCACAGCTTGTCCTATTTTGGTTCGGATTCCAGACAGAAATGGCGTAAATGCGCAGGGAATATATTAAATACATTTGTATTCGCTGCACATTTACGCAATGAATATGCAAACCCGGCAGAAGGTGCAGAGTACGTGTGAAGACGTCCTGGGGATCAGAAGGTGCAGAGTAGTACGTGTGAAGACGTCCTGGGGATCAGAAGGTGCAGAGTACGTGTGAAGACGTCCTGGGGATCAGAAGGTGCAGAGTAGTACGTGTGAAGACGTCCTGGGGATCAGAAGGTGCAGAGTAGTACGTGTGAAGACGTCCTGGGGATCAGAAGGTGCAGAGTAGTACGTGTGAAGACGTCCTGGGGATCAGACGGTGCAGAGTAGTACGTGTGAAGACGTCCTGGGGATCAGAAGGTGCAGAGTAGTACGTGTGAAGACGTCCTGGGGATCAGAAGGTGCAGAGTAGTACGTGTGAAGACGTCCTGGGGATCGGACGGTGCAGAGTAGTACGTGTGAAGACGTCCTGGGGATCAGAAGGTGCAGAGTAGTACGTGTGAAGAAGTCCTGGGGATCAGAAGGTGCAGAGTAGTACGTGTGAAGACGTCCTGGGGATCAGACGGTGCAGAGTAGTACGTGTGAAGACGTCCTGGGGATCAGACGGTGCAGAGTAGTACGTGTGAAGACGTCCTGGGGATCAGACGGTGCAGAGTAGTACGTGTGAAGACGTCCTGGGGATCAGACGGTGCAGAGTAGTACGTGTGAAGACGTCCTGGGGATCAGACGGTGCAGAGTAGTACGTGTGAAGACGTCCTGGGGATCAGACGGTGCAGAGTAGTACGTGTGAAGACGTCCTGGGGATCAGACGGTGCAGAGTAGTACGTGTGAAGACGTCCTGGGGATCAGACGGTGCAGAGTAGTACGTGTGAAGACGTCCTGGGGATCAGACGGTGCAGAGTAGTACGTGTGAAGACGTCCTGGGGATCAGACGGTGCAGAGTAGTACGTGTGAAGACGTCCTGGGGATCAGACGGTGCAGAGTAGTACGTGTGAAGACGTCCTGGGGATCAGACGGTGCAGAGTAGTACGTGTGAAGACGTCCTGGGGATCAGACGGTGCAGAGTAGTACGTGTGAAGACGTCCTGGGGATCAGACGGTGCAGAGTAGTACGTGTGAAGACGTCCTGGGGATCAGACGGTGCAGAGTAGTACGTGTGAAGACGTCCTGGGGATCAGACGGTGCAGAGTAGTACGTGTGAAGACGTCCTGGGGATCAGACGGTGCAGAGTAGTACGTGTGAAGACGTCCTGGGGATCAGAAGGTGCAGAGTAGTACGTGTGAAGACGTCCTGGGGATCAGAAGGTGCAGAGTAGTACGTGTGAAGACGTCCTGGGGATCAGAAGGTGCAGAGTAGTACGTGTGAAGACGTCCTGGGGATCGGACGGTGCAGAGTAGTACGTGTGAAGACGTCCTGGGGATCGGACGGTGCAGAGTAGTACGTGTGAAGACGTCCTGGGGATCAGAAGGTGCAGAGTAGTACGTGTGAAGACGTCCTGGGGATCGGACGGTGCAGAGTAGTACGTGTGAAGACGTCCTGGGGATCGGACGGTGCAGAGTAGTACGTGTGAAGACGTCCTGGGGATCGGACGGTGCAGAGTAGTACGTCTGAAGACGTCCTGGGGATCGGAAGGTGCAGAGTAGTACGTGTGAAGACGTCCTGGGGATCGGAAGGTGCAGAGTAGTACGTGTGAAGACGTCCTGGGGATCGGACGGTGCAGAGTAGTACGTGTGAAGACGTCCTGGGGATCGGACGGTGCAGAGTAGTACGTGTGAAGACGTCCTGGGGATCGGACGGTGCAGAGTAGTACGTGTGAAGACGTCCTGGGGATCGGACGGTGCAGAGTAGTACGTGTGAAGACGTCCTGGGGATCGGACGGTGCAGAGTAGTACGTGTGAAGACGTCCTGGGGATCGGACGGTGCAGAGTAGTACGTGTGAAGACGTCCTGGGGATCGGACGGTGCAGAGTAGTACGTGTGAAGACGTCCTGGGGATCGGACGGTGCAGAGTAGTACGTGTGAAGACGTCCTGGGGATCGGACGGTGCAGAGTAGTACGTGTGAAGACGTCCTGGGGATCGGAAGGTGCAGAGTAGTACGTGTGAAGACGTCCTGGGGATCGGACGGTGCAGAGTAGTACGTGTGAAGACGTCCTGGGGATCGGACGGTGCAGAGTAGTACGTGTGAAGACGTCCTGGGGATCGGACGGTGCAGAGTAGTACGTGTGAAGACGTCCTGGGGATCGGACGGTGCAGAGTAGTACGTGTGAAGACGTCCTGGGGATCAGAAGGTGCAGAATAGTACGTGTGAAGACGTCCTGGGGATCAGAAGGTGTGCCCGTATGTTGGATATCCGAGGACTGCCACTTGGTGTATTTATTCCTGCACAAGTTATGTCCAATTGCAATATGTACGGAACGTTCGCGGGAAAAGAGCCCGCTGACTGTAATGGGTTAACCCACCTGCGCCCGGTGGTTAGGAGAGAGAAGTCGCAGCGCCGCCTGTTTGTAGGGGATTCCTGTTGAAGAATTGACCATCATTTTTTATGGGAGCAAAAACAAAAAATCACATTGCACTTGTGCGCCATTCTTCACACGGGAGCGGTGTGGTATTTAACACTTTCATGTACGTGCAGAAATCTACTCCTGTGTTGTTCCCACAGCTACAATTCACATCCATATAAATGTGTTTTCGGGTGTTATATATATATTTTGGGTGTTATATGGGGGTCGCACTATCTATGGGAGGCTTCTAATTGGGCAGTATTACATTTCTAGCATAAAGTGCGTGTTGTTGCATCAACCGCGATGTCTTCCACGAGGCCAATGGGGCAGATTTTGGGGTGTATTAGGGTATTAGTCTGTCTCTAGCACTAATCGGCGGTGGGCTCCAGTTGTCTGGGTCCAGGGCCGCAATATCAGAGTCCCATCTCTCAAGAGTACTATTGTAAGGCTTGGGGGACAATTAGGAGGGAAAGCCTCATGGGATCTGGGAGCTTTATGTACATGATGGATGGATAGATGATATGTCACTCTCTATGGAGCCTCGTGGGATCTGGGAGCTTTATGTACATGATGGATGGATGATATGTCACCTTCTATGGAGCCTCATGGGATCTAGGAGCTTTATGTACATGATGGATGATATGTCACCCTCTATGGAGCCTCATGGGATCTGGGAGCTTTATGTACATGATGGATGGATGATATGTCACCCTCTATGGAGCCTCATGGGATCTGGGAGCTTTATGTACATGATGGACGGATGGATGGATATGTCACCCTCTATAGAGCCTTATGGGATCTGGGGGCTTTTTGTACATGATCAATGGATGATATGTCACCTTCTATGGAGCCTCATGGGCTCTGGTAGCTTTGTGTACATGATGGATGGATGATATGTCACCCTCTATGGAGCCTCATGGGATCTGGGAGCTTTATGTACATGATGGATGGATGATATGTCACTCCCTATGGAGCCTCATGGGATCTGGGAGCTTTATGTACGTGATGGATAGATGATATGTCACCCTGTATGGAGCCTCATGGGATCTGGGAGCTTTATGTATATGATGGATGGATAATATATCACCCTCTATGGAGCCTCCTGGGATCTGGGAGCTTTATGTACATGATGGATGGATATGTCACCTTCTATGGAGCCTCATGGGATCTGGGAGCTTTATGTACATGATGGATGGATGATATGTCACCTTCTATGGAACCTCATGGGATCTGGGAGCTTTATGTACATGATGGATGGATGATGTCAGTCCCTATGGAGCCTCATGGGATCTGGGAGCTTTATGTACATGATGGATGGATGATATGTCACCTTCTATGGAGCCTCATGGGATCTGGGAGCTTTATGTACATGATGGATGGATGATATGTCACCTTCTATGGAACCTCATGGGATCTGGGAGCATTATGTACATGATGGATGGATGATATGTCACCCTCTATGGAACCTCATGGGATCTGGGAGCTTTTATGTACATGATGGATGGACGATATGTCACCCTCTATGGAGCCTCATGGGATCTGGGAGCTTTATGTACATGATGGATGGATGATATGTCACTTTCTATGGAGACTCATGGGATCTGGGAGCTTTATGTACATGATGGATGGATGATATGTCACTCCCTATGGAGCCTCATGGGATCTGGGAGCTTTATGTACATGATGGATGGATGATATGTCACTCCCTATGGAGCCTCATGGGATCTGGGAGCTTTATGTACATGATGGATGGATGATATGTCACCCTCTATAGAGCCTTATGGGATCTGGGAGCTTTTTGTACATGATGGATGGATGATATGTCACCTTCTATGGAACGTCCGCGGGAAAAGAGCCCGCTGACTGTAATGGGTTAACCCACCTGCGCCCGGTGGTTAGGAGAGAGAAGTCGCAGCGCCGCCTGTTTGTAGGGGATTCCTGTTGAAGAATTGACCATCATTTTTTATGGGAGCAAAAACAAAAAATCACATTGCACTTGTGCGCCATTCTTCACACGGGAGCGGTGTGGTATTTAACACTTTCATGTACGTGCAGAAATCTACTCCTGTGTTGTTCCCACAGCTACAATTCACATCCGTATAAATGTGTTTTCGGGTGTTATATATATATTTTGGGTGTTATATGGGGGTCGCACTATCTATGGGAGGCTTCTAATTGGGCAGTATTACTTTTCTAGCATAGAGTGCGTGTTGTTGCATCAACCGCGATGTCTTCCAAAAGGCCAATGGGGCAGATTTTGGGGTGTAAGATACGCAGGGCTCCAAAAATTGTTTCTATAAGCTCAAAAATGTCCCTCTAGTAAGTCTGAAGGACACGACATTCCCAGAACATATGCATGATTGCACCCATATCCGTCAGACATCTTGGATAGACTACATCAGGAGATTAGCCCCCAGCATGTGAATGTGCAGAGGTGTAATAGACCCGATGAAGACGCTTAACTTGAATTAGTCTGTCTCTAGCACTAATCGGCGGTGGGCTCCAGTTGTCTGGGTCCAGGGCCGCAATATCAGAGTCCCATCTCTCAAGAGTACTATTGTAAGGCTTGGGGGACAATTAGGAGGGAAAGCCTCATGGGATCTGGGAGCTTTATGTACATGATGGATGGATGGATGATATGTCACTCTCTATGGAGCCTCATGGGATCTGGGAGCTTTATGTACATGATGGATGGATGATATGTCACCTTCTATGGAGCCTCATGGGATCTAGGAGCTTTATGTACATGATGGATGATATGTCACCCTCTATGGAGCCTCATGGGATCTGGGAGCTTTATGTACATGATGGATGGATGATATGTCACCTTCTATGGAGCCTCATGTGATCTGGGAGCTTTATGTACATGATGGATGGATGATATGTCACCTTCTATGGAGCCTCATGGGATCTGGGAGCATTATGTATATGATGGATGGATGATATGTCACCCTCTATGGAGCCTCATGGGATCTGGGAGCTTTATGTACATGATGGATGGATGATATGTCACCTTCTATGGAGCCTCATGGGATCTGGGAGCATTATGTACATGATGGATGGATGATATGTCACCCTCTATGGAACCTCATGGGATCTGGGAGCTTTATGTACATGATGGATGGACGATATGACATCCTCTATGGAGCCTCATGGGATCTGGGAGCTTTATGTACATGATGAATGGATGATATGTCACTTTCTATGGAGCCTGATGGGATCTGGGAGCTTTATGTACATGATGGATGGATGACATGTCACCCTCTATAGAGCCTCATGGGATCTGGGAGCTTTATGTATATGATGGATGGATGATATGTCACTTTCTATGGAGCCTCATGGGATCTGGGAGCTTTATGTACATGATGGATGGATGATATGTCACCCTGTATGGAGCCTCATGGGATCTGGGAGCTTTATGTACATGATGGATGGACGATATGTCACCCTCTATGGAGCCTCATGGGATCTGGGAGCTTTATGTACATGATGAATGGATGATATGTCACTTTCTATGGAGCCTCATGGGATCTGGGAGCTTTATGTACATGATGGATGGATGACATGTCACCCTCTATAGAGCCTCATGGGATCTGGGAGCTTTATGTATATGATGGATGGATGATATGTCACTTTCTATGGAGCCTCATGGGATCTGGGAGCTTTATGTACATGATGGATGGATGATATGTCACCCTGTATGGAGCCTCATGGGATCTGGGAGCTTTATGTACATGATGGATGGACGATATGTCACCCTCTATGGAGCCTCATGGGATCTGGGAGCTTTATGTACATGATGGATGGATGATATGTCACCCTCTATGGAGCCTCATGGGATCTGGAAGCTTTATGTACATGATGGATGGATAATATGTCACTTTCTATGGAGCCTCATGGGATCTGGGAGCTTTATATACATTATGGATGGATGATATGTCACCCTCTATGGAGCCTCATGGGATCTGGGAGCTTTATGTACATGATGAATGATATGTCACCCTCTATGGAACCTCATGGGATCTGGGAGCTTTATGTACATGATGGATGTATGATATGTCACCCTCTATGGAGCCTCATGGGATCTGGGAGCTTTATGTACATGATGGATGGATGATATGTCACCCTCTATGGAGCCTCATGGGATCTGGGAGCTTTATGTACATGATGGATAGATGATATGTCACCCTCTATGGAGCCTCATGGGATCTGGGAGCTTTATGTACATGATGGATGATATGTCACTCCCTATGGAGCCTCATGGGATCTGGCAGCTTTATGTACATGATGGATGGATGATATGTCACCTTCTATGGAGCCTCATGGGATCTGGGAGCTTTATGTACGTGATGGATGGATGATTTGTCACCCTCTATGGAACCTCATGGGATCTGGGAGCTTTATGTACATGATGGATGGATGGATGATATGTCACCCTCTATGGAGCCTCATGGGATCTGGGAGCTTTATGTACATGATGGATGGATAATATGTCACCTTCTTTGGAGCCTCATGGGATCTGGGAGCTTTATAAACGTGATGGATGGATGGATATGTCACCCTCTATGGAAACTCATGGGATCTGGGAGCTTTATGTACATGATGGATGGATGATATGTCACCCTCTATGGAGCCTCATGGGATCTGGGAGCTTTATGTACATGATGGATGGATATGTCACCCTCTATGGAACCTCATGGGATCTGGGAGCTTTATGTACATGATGGATGGATGATATGTCACCCTCTATGGAGCCTCATGGGATCTGGGAGCTTTATGTATATGATGGATGGATGATATGTCACCTTGTATGGAGCCTCATGGGATCTGGGTGCTTTATGTACATGATGGATGGATGATATGTCACTCCTTATGGAGCCTCATGGGATCTGGGAGCTTTATCTACATGATGGATGGATGGATGGATGATATGTCACTTTCTATGGAGCCTCATGGGATCTGGGAGCTTTATGTATATGATGGATGGATATGTCACCTTCTATGGAGCCTCATGGGATCTGGGAGCTTTATGTACATGATGGATGGATGATATGTCACCCTCTATGGAGCCTCATTGGATCTGGGAGCTTTATGTACATGATGGATGGATGATGTCAGTCCCTATGGAGCCTCATGGGATCTGGGAGCTTTATGTACATGATGGATGGATGATATGTCACCCTCTATGGAGCCTCATGGGATCTGGGAGCTTTATGTACATGATGGATGGATATGTCACCCTCTATGGAACCTCATGGGATCTGGGAGCTTTATGTACATGATGGATGGATGATATGTCACCCTCTATGGAGCCTCATGGGATCTGGGAGCTTTATGTATATGATGGATGGATGATATGTCACCTTGTATGGAGCCTCATGGGATCTGGGTGCTTTATGTACATGATGGATGGATGATATGTCACTCCTTATGGAGCCTCATGGGATCTGGGAGCTTTATCTACATGATGGATGGATGGATGGATGATATGTCACTTTCTATGGAGCCTCATGGGATCTGGGAGCTTTATGTATATGATGGATGGATATGTCACCTTCTATGGAGCCTCATGGGATCTGGGAGCTTTATGTACATGATGGATGGATGATATGTCACCCTCTATGGAGCCTCATTGGATCTGGGAGCTTTATGTACATGATGGATGGATGATGTCAGTCCCTATGGAGCCTCATGGGATCTGGGAGCTTTATGTACATGATGGATGGATGATATGTCACCTTCTATGGAGCCTCATGGGATCTGGGAGCTTTATGTACATGATGGATGGATGATATGTCACCTTCTATGGAGCCTCATGGGATCTGGGAGCTTTATGTACATGATGGATGGACGATATGTCACTCTCTATGGAGCCTCATGGGATCTGGGAGCTTTATGTACATGATGGATGGATGATATGTCACCCTGTATGAAGCCTCATGGGATCTGGGAGCTTTATGTACATGATGGATGGACGATATGTCACTCTCTATGGAACCTCATGGGATCTAGGAGCTTTATGTACATGATGGATGGATGATATGTCACCCTGTATGGAGCCTCATGGGATCTGGGAGCTTTATGTACAAGATGGATGGATGATATGTCACTCTCTATGGAGCCTCATGGGATCTGGGAGCTTTATGTACGTGATGGATGAATGATATGTCTCCCTCTATGGAACCTCATGGGATCTGGGAGCTTTATGTACATGATGGATGGATGATATGTCACCTTCTATGGAGCCTCATGGGATCTGGGAGCTTTATGTACATGATGGATGGACGATATGTCACTCTCTATGGAGCCTCATGGGATCTGGGAGCTTTATGTACATGATGGATGGATGATATGTCACCCTGTATGAAGCCTCATGGGATCTGGGAGCTTTATGTACATGATGGATGGACGATATGTCACTCTCTATGGAACCTCATGGGATCTAGGAGCTTTATGTACATGATGGATGGATGATATGTCACCCTGTATGGAGCCTCATGGGATCTGGGAGCTTTATGTACAAGATGGATGGATGATATGTCACTCTCTATGGAGCCTCATGGGATCTGGGAGCTTTATGTACGTGATGGATGAATGATATGTCTCCCTCTATGGAACCTCATGGGATCTGGGAGCTTTATGTACACGATGGATGGATGATATGTCACCCTCTATGGAGCCTCATGGGATCTGGGAGCTTTATGTACACGATGGATGGATGATATGTCACCTTGTATGGAGCCTCATGGGATCTGGGAGCTTTATGTACATGATGGATGGATAATATGTCATTTTCTATGGAGCCTCATGGGATCTGGGAGCTTTATGTATATGATGGATGGATGACATGTCTCCCTCTATGGAGCCTCATGGGATCTGGGAGCTTTATGTACATGATGGATGGATGATATGTCACCTTCTACGGAGCCTCATGGGATCTGGGAGCTTTATGTACATGATGGATGGATGATATGTCACCCTCTATGGAGCCTCATGGGATCTGGGAGCTTTGTGTACAGGATGGATGGATGATATGTCACCCTCTATGCTGCCTCATGACATCTGGGAGCTTTATATACATGATTGATGGGTGATATGTCACCTTCTATGGAGCCTCATGGGATCTGGGAGCTTTATGTACATGATGGATGGATGATTTGTCACCCTCTATGGAGCCTCATGGGATCTGGGAGCTTTATGTACGTGATGGATGAATGATATGTCACCCTCTATGGAACCTCATGGGATCTGGGAGCTTTATGTACATGATGGATGGATGATATGTCACCCTCTGTGGAACCTCATGGGATCTGGGAGCTTTATGTACATGATGGATGGATGATATGTCACTCCCTATGGAGCCTCATGGAATCTGGGAGCTTTATGTACATGGTGGATGGACGATATGTCATTTTCTATGGAGCCTCATGGGATCTAGGAGCTTTATGTACATTATGAATAGATGATATGTCACCTTCTATGGAGCCTCATGGGATCTGGGAGCTTTATGTACATTATGAATAGATGATATGTCACCCTCTGTGGAACCTCATGGGATCTGGGAGCTTTATGTACATGATGGATGGATGATATGTCACTCCCTATGGAGCCTCGTGGGTTCTGGGAGCTTTATTTACATGATGGGTGGATGATATGTCACCTTCTATGGAGGAAGTTTTCTGGTTAACCATTATATGTTACAAAGGTCATTACTGGGTCAGATGAGATGGCACAGAGTGAGTTCTGCCCAGTGATGGACTGGTTGGCAGCAGCAGATGATTGGCTGAAGAAAACTGGCGGGAAATGCCTGTGGTTGTCAGGCAGAATCTGGTGGCCTGGCAGTGGCTGGTGATTGGCCCAGAGGAGCAGGCTGAGAGGAGCAACAGTGAGATATGGAGGTGCAGAGATGTGGGCCATCATCTGGAAAGGAAGCAGCAAGCAGCATCCAGGTGACAGCTCCCTGTTCCTGTCAGCTCCCCTCACAATTCCTGTCACAGCTTCAGATCCTCTGTGAAGATGGAGGACCTTCTGCAGCGGCTTATTGTCGGCGTGTATGAAGCGGACGGTGAGGAATAGCTGCGCAGATGTCTGGAATCCCCTGCGCTTCAGCTTAGGACTTGTCCTCTGCAGCTCCCCCTGGCCTGCACTGCTGACATTGTGTGAACACTTGTATCTGAGGAGGACTTATCAGTAGAAAACCACCAGCGCCGTGAACGCAGGGGCTGCCTTTACCTTTACCTCTCAGGTAAGTACTGCACGCAGTCTGTCAGCTGTGAGGTAACCACTGTATGCAGATTGTCAGCTCTGAGGTAACCACTGTATGCAGACTGTCAGCTGTGAGGTAACCACTGTATGCAGACTGTCAGCTCTGAGGTAACCACTGTATGCAGACTGTCAGCTGTGAGGTAACCACTGTATGCAGACTGTCAGCTGTGAGGTAACCACTGTATGCAGACTGTCAGCTGTGAGGTAACCACTGTATGCAGTCTGTCAGCTGTGAGGTAACCACTGTATGCAGACTGTCAGCTCTGAGGTAACCGCTGTATGCAGACTGTCAGCTCTGAGGTAACCACTGTATGCAGACTGTCAGCTCTGAGGTAACCGCTGTATGCAGACTGTCAGCTCTGAGGTAACCACTGTATGCAGACTGTCAGCTGTGAGGTAACCGCTGTATGCAGACTGTCAGCTCTGAGGTAACCACTGTATGCAGACTGTCAGCTCTGAGGTAACCACTGTATGCAGACTGTCAGCTGTGAGGTAACCGCTGTATGCAGACTGTCAGCTGTGAGGTAACCACTGTATGCAGATTGTCAGCTCTGAGGTAACCACTGTATGCAGACTGTCAGCTGTGAGGTAACCACTGTATGCAGACTGTCAGCTGTGAGGTAACCACTGTATGCAGACTGTCAGCTGTGAGGTAACCGCTGTATGCAGACTGTCAGCTGTGAGGTAACCACTGTATGCAGATTGTCAGCTCTGAGGTAACCACTGTATGCACACTGTCAGTTCTGAGGTAACCACTGTATGCAGACTGTCAGTTCTGAGGTAACCACTGTATGCAGTCTGTCAGCTCTGAGGTAACCGCTGTATGCAGTCTGTCAGTTCTGAGGTAACCACTGTATGCAGACTGTCAGCTGTGAGGTAACCACTGTATGCAGACTGTCAGCTGTGAGGTAACCACTGTATGCAGACTGTCAGCTCTGAGGTAACCACTGTCTGCAGACTGTCAGTTCTGAGGTAACCACTGTATGCAGACTGTCAGCTCTGAGGTAACCACTGTATGCAGACTGTCAGCTCTGAGGTAACCACTGTATGCAGACTGTCAGCTGTGAGGTAACCGCTGTATGCAGACTGTCAGCTCTGAGGTAACCAATGTATGCAGTCTGTCAGCTCTGAGGTAACCACTGTATGCAGTCTGTCAGCTCTGAGGTAACCGCTGTATGCAGACTGTAAGCTGTGAGGTAACTACTGTATGCAGACTGTCAGCTGTGAGGTAACCACTGTATGCAGACTGTCAGCTGTGAGGTAACCGCTGTATGCAGACTGTCAGCTGTTAGGTAACCACTGTATGCAGACTGTCAGCTGTGAGGTAACCGCTGCATGCAGACTGTCAGCTGTTAGGTAACCACTGTATGCAGACTGTCAGCTGTGAGGTAACCGCTGCATGCAGACTGTCAGCTGTTAGGTAACCACTGCATGCAGACTGTCAGCTCTGAGGTAACCACTGTATGCAGTCTGTCAGCTCTGAGGTAACCAATGTATGCAGATTGTCAGCTCTGAGGTAACCACTGTATGCAGACTGTCAGCTCTGAGGTAACCACTGTATGCAGACTGTCAGCTCTGAGGTAACCACTGTATGCAGTCTGTCAGCTCTGAGGTAACCAATGTATGCAGATTGTCAGCTCTGAGGTAACCACTGTATGCAGATTGTCAGCTGTGAGGTAACCACTGTATGCAGGCTGTCAGCTCTGAGGTAACCACTGTATGCAGACTGTCAGCTCTGAGGTAACCACTGTATGCAGACTGTCAGCTCTGAGGTAACCACTGTATGCAGACTGTCAGCTCTGAGGTAACCACTGTATGCAGGCAGTCAGTTCTGAGGTAACCACTGTATGCAGACTGTCAGCTCTGAGGTAACCACTGTATGCAGACTGTCAGCTGTGAGGTAACCACTGTATGCAGACTGTCAGTTCTGAGGTAACCACTGTATGCAGACTGTCAGTTCTGAGGTAACCACTGTATGCAGTCTGTAAGCTCTGAGGTAACCACTGTATGCAGACTGTCAGCTCTGAGGTAACCACTGTATGCACACTGTCAGCTCTGAGATAACCACTGTATGCAGACTGTCAGCTCTGAAGTAACCACTGCAGGCAGTCTGTCGGCTCTGAGCTAACCACTGTATGCAGACTGTCGGCTCTGAGGTAACCACTGTATGCAGACTGTCGGCTCTGAGGTAACCACTGTATGCAGACTGTCAGCTCTGAGGTAACCACTGTATGCAGACTGTCAGCTCTGAGGTAACCACTGTATGCAGACTGTCAGCTCTGAGGTAACCACTGTATGCACACTGTCAGCTCTGAGATAACCACTGTATGCAGGCAGTCAGCTGTGAGGTAACCACTGTATGCAGGCTGTCGGCTTTGAGGTAACTACTGTATGCAGACCGTCGGCTCTGAGCTAACCACTGTATGCACACTGTCAGCTCTGAGCTAACCACTGTATGCAGACTGTCAGCTCTGAGGTAACCACTGTATGCACACTGTCAGCTCTGTGGTAACCACTGTATGCAGACTGTCAGCTCTGAGGTAACAACTGTATGCAGACTGTCAGCTCTGAGGTAACAACTGTATGCAGACTGTCAGCTCTGAGGTAACCACTGTATACAGACTGTCAGCTCTGAGGTACCCACTGTATGCAGACTGTCAGCTGTGAGGTAACCACTGTATACAGACTGTCAGCTCTGAGGTAACCATTGTATGCAGACTGTCAGTTCTGAGGTAACCACTGTATGCAGTCTGTCAGCACTGAGGTAACCACTGTATGCAGACTGTCAGCACTGAGGTAACCACTGTATGCAGACTGTCAGCTCTGAGGTAACCACTGTATGCAGTCTGTCAGCACTGAGGTAACCACTGTATGCAGACTGTCAGCTGTGAGGTAACCACTGTATGCAGTCTGTCAGCACTGAGGTAACCACTGTATGCACACTGTCAGCTCTGAGGTAACCACTGTATTCACGCTGTCAGTTCTGAGGTAACCACTGTATGCAGACTGTCAGTTCTGAGGTAACTACTGTATGCAGACTGTCAGCTCTCTGGTAACCACTGCAGGCAGTCTGTCGGCTCTGAGGTAACTACTGTATGCAGACTGTCAGCTGTGAGGTAACCACTGTATGCAGACTGTCAGCTCTGAGGTAACCACTGCAGGCAGTCTGTCGGCTCTGAGGTAACTACTGTATGCAGACTGTCGGCTCTGAGGTAACCGCTGTATGCAGACTGTCAGCTCTGTGGTAACCACTGTATGCAGACTGTCAGCTCTGAGGTAACCACTGTATGCAGACTGTCAGCTCTGAGGTAACCACTGCATGCAGACTGTCAGCTGTGAGGTAACCACTGTATGCAGACTGTCAGCTCTGTGGTAACCACTGTATGCAGACTGTCAGCTCTGAGGTAACCACTGTATGCAGACTGTCAGCTCTGAGCTAACCACTGTATGCACACTGTCAGCTCTGAGATAACCACTGTATGCAGACTGTCAGCTCTGAAGTAACCACTGCAGGCAGTGTGTCGGCTCTGAGCTAACCACTGTATGCAGACTGTCAGCTCTGAGGTAACCACTGTATGCAGGCAGTCAGCTCTGTGGTAACCACTGTATGCAGTCTGTCGGCTCTGAGGTAACTACTGTATGCAGACTGTCGGCTCTGAGGTAACCACTGTATGCAGACTGTCGGCTCTGAGCTAACCACTGTATGCAGACTGTCAGCTCTGAGCTAACCACTGTATGCAGACTGTCAGCTGTGAGGTAACCGCTGTATGCAGACTGTCAGCTCTGAGGTAACCACTGTATGCAGTCTGTCAGCTCTGAGGTAACCACTGTATGCAGACTGTCGGCTCTGAGGTAACCGCTGTATGCAGACTGTCAGCTCTGAGGTAACCACTGTATGCAGACTGTCAGCTCTGAGGTAACCACTGTAGGCAGACTGTCAGCTGTGAGCTAACCACTGTAGGCAGACTGTCAGCTGTGAGGTAACCACTGTAGGCAGACTGTCAGCTGTGAGGTAACCACTGTATGCAGACTGTCAGCTCTGAGCTAACCACTGTATGCAGACTGTCAGCTCTGAGCTAACCACTGTATGCAGGCAGTCAGCTCTGTGGTAACCACTGTATGCAGACTGTCAGCTGTGAGATAACCACTGTATGCAGACTGTCAGCTCTGAGCTAACCACTGTATGCAGACTGTCAGCTCTGAGCTAACCACTGTATGCAGACTGTCAGCTCTGAGGTAACCACTGTATGCAGACTGTCAGCTCTGAGGTAACCACTGTATGCAGACTGTCAGCTCTGAGGTAACCGCCGTATGCAGACTGTCAGCTCTGAGGTAACCACTGTATGCAGACTGTCAGCTTTGAGGTAACTACTGTATGCAGACTGTCAGCTCTGAGGTAACCACTGCATGCAGACTGTCAGCTGTGAGGTAACCACTGTATGCAGACTGTCAGCTGTGAGGTAACCACTGTATGCAGACTGTCAGCTCTGAGGTAACCACTGCATGCAGACTGTCAGCTCTGAGGTAACCACTGTATGCAGTCTGTCTGCTCTGAGGTAACCACTGTATGCAGACTGTTAGCTCTGAGGTAATTACTGTATGCAGACTGTCAGCTGTGAGGTAACCATTGTATGCAGACTGTCAGCTCTGAGGTAACCTCTGTAGGCAGTCTGTCGGCTCTGAGGTAACCACTGTATGCAGACTGTCAGCTCTGAGGTAACCACTGTATGCAGACTGTCAGCTCTGAGGTAACTACTGTATGCAGACTGTCAGCTCTGAGGTAACCACTGCATGCAGACTGTCAGCTCTGAGGTAACCACTGTATGCAGACTGTCAGCTCTGAGGTAACCACTGTATGCAGACTGTCAGCTCTGAGGTAACTACTGTATGCAGACTGTCAGCTCTGAGGTAACCACTGCATGCAGACTGTCAGCTCTGAGGTAACCACTGCATGCAGACTGTCAGCTCTGAGGTAACCACTGTATGCAGACTGTCAGCTCTGAGGTAACCACTGTATGCAGACTGTCAGCTCTGAGGTAACTACTGTATGCAGACTGTCAGCTCTGAGGTAACCACTGCATGCAGACTGTCAGCTCTGAGGTAACCACTGTATGCAGACTGTCAGCTCTGAGGTAACTACTGTATGCAGACTGTCAGCTCTGAGGTAACCACTGTATGCAGACTGTCAGCTCTGAGGTAACCACTGTATGCAGACTGTCAGCTCTGAGGTAACTACTGTATGCAGACTGTCAGCTCTGAGGTAACCGCTGTATGCAGACTGTCAGCTCTGAGGTAACCACTGTATGCAGACTGTCAGCTTTGAGGTAACTACTGTATGCAGACTGTCAGCTCTGAGGTAACCACTGCATGCAGACTGTCAGCTGTGAGGTAACCACTGTATGCAGATTGTCAGCTCTGAGGTAACCACTGTATGCAGACTGTCAGCTGTGAGGTAACCACTGTATGCAGACTGTCAGCTCTGAGGTAACCACTGCATGCAGACTGTCAGCTCTGAGGTAACCACTGTATGCAGTCTGTCTGCTCTGAGGTAACCACTGTATGCAGACTGTTAGCTCTGAGGTAACCGCTGTATGCAGACTGTCAGCTCTGAGGTAACCATTGTATGCAGACTGTCAGCTGTGAGGTAACCGCTGTATGCAGACTGTCAGCTCTGAGGTAACCACTGTATGCAGACTGTCAGCTCTGAGGTAACCTCTGTAGGCAGTTTGTCGGCTCTGAGGTAACCACTGTATGCAGACTGTCAGCTCTGAGGTAACCACTGTATGCAGACTGTCAGCTCTGAGGTAACCACTGTATGCAGACTGTCAGCTGTGAGGTAACCGCTGTATGCAGACTGTCAGCTCTGAGGTAACCACTGTATGCAGACTGTCAGCTCTGAGGTAACCTCTGTATGCAGACTGTCAGCTGTGAGGTAACCTCTGTAGGCAGTCTGTCAGCTCTGAGGTAACCACTGTATGCAGACTGTCAGCTGTGAGGTAACCACTGTATGCAGATTGTCAGCTCTGAGGTAACCACTGTATGCAGATTGTCAGCTCTGAGGTAACTACTGTATGCAGACTGTCAGCTCTGAGGTAACCACTGTATGCAGACTGTCAGCTGTGAGGTAACCACTGTATGCAGATTGTCAGCTCTGAGGTAACCACTGTATGCAGATTGTCAGCTCTGAGGTAACTACTGTATGCAGACTGTCAGCTCTGAGGTAACCTCTGTAGGCAGTCTGTCAGCTGTGAGGTAACCACTGTATGCAGACTGTCAGCTGTGAGGTAACCACTGTATGCAGACTGTCAGCTGTGAGGTAACCACTGTATGCAGTCTGTCAGCTCTGAGGTAACCACTGTATGCAGACTGTCAGCTCTGAGGTAACCACTGTATGCAGACTGTCAGCTCTGAGGTAACCACTGTATGCAGATTGTCAGCTCTGAGGTAACCGCTGTATGCAGATTGTCAGCTCTGAGGTAACCACTGTATGCAGACTGTCAGCTCTGAGGTAACCACTGTATGCAGACTGTCAGCTGTGAGGTAACCTCTGTAGGCAGTCTGTCGGCTCTGAGGTAACCTCTGTAGGCAGTCTGTCGGCTCTGAGGTAACCTCTGTAGGCAGTCTGTCGGCTCTGAGGTAACCACTGTATGCAGGCTGTCAGCTGTGAGGTAACCACTGTATGCAGACTGTCAGCTGTGAGGTAACCACTGTATGCAGACTGTCAGCTCTGAGGTAACCACTGCATGAAGGCTACAGTATATTAAACTTTTTAGGTCAGATTTGACTTTGGGGCTGGCTGATCAAAAGCCTAAAAGGGAATAGGAGAATATGTAGAATATTTAATGTAAAACAGTTACATTCATGGTGTTATTATATATGTGTAGAGTAGTGCTGGCCCTAGCATCAGTGTTAATAATCACTTGTCCATCAGTCCGTGTGTGCTGTGAGCTACATACAGAGCCTGACAGCACCTGTGATGATGTCACCACCATGTAATCAGTTACTGGCTCTGAGCTCCGCCCCCTGATCATATGATGATGATGTCATTCACAGGTTCCTTATCCTTGTGCAGTAAATGAGAAATTATGGCCAGACTACATCTCCCACAACCTCCTGCTGCCTCAGTTGCTATGGATACAGCAGTACTCAGTCTGGCAGTTGGTAGCTGGTTGTGAGACAGCTGAACACCTGTGTGGAGACTCCAATAAATGACACCTCACAAATGTCCACATATATGGCTGGCGGTGCGTACTGACCAACAACATTGTAGCATAGTCCTTCACCGCTATCTTCACATCTCCGCAATGTGATATGATGTAATCTCCAGTGCTAACGCCGCCAACACCAATCCAACCTTTATCTAATCCTCAACCGTTGTGTAGTGTGGGAACAAACCGTCGCTGTCGTGCAAACATGTCACCACAGAGGACAGTGCTTATTTTTTTGCGATACGAGCTGTAGTTTTATCGCTACCATTTTTGGGTACGTTGACTGTATTGTATTACATTTGTTAATCTTTTTTATGATAGCAGGGAGAGAAAACGCATCAATTCTGCCAAAGTTTTTTGTGTTTTTTTCATAGCGTTAATCCTGCATCTTAAACGACACAATACGTTTTTTCTGCAGGTCGGTACGATTACGATACCATAATCCTTATATCTATATTTTTTTTTAGTTTTTTGCACTTTTGTGCAATGAAAACCCTTTTTTGGAAATCCTTTCTTCTTTCTAAATCGCTGCATTCAAAGTCCTATAACTTTTTAATTTTTTTCAATGGACGGAGCTCTGTGAGGGCTTATTTTTTGCGAGACGAGCTGTAGTTTTTGGTATCATTTTTAGCTTTATTGATCACTTTTATTGGGTTTTTTGTGAGGCAAAATGAAAAAAGAATAAGTATTTTGCCTTAGCTCTTTAGGGATTTTTTAGCGCTTTTTGCCGTGCAAGATAAAAAGCATGTTCAACTTATTGTATGTGTCGTTAGGGATACGGTGATACCAAATATGTAGGATTTTAATTTAAAAAAAAATTATGCTAATATGGGGCAAAGCACAAAAAAGTTATTTTTATTACATTAATTTTATCCTCTTTTTACACTTTTTATGTCCTTATAGGGGACTTGCATCATACCACTTATGATTGCTATGATAAAGCATGGCAGGACTTCTGCCCTGCAATGCCTTATTGCTTGTTACAGCAATCATAGGCAATGCAGGACGCCTGTAGGTGGCGAGAGCCTGATGACGTGTAGAGGGAGAGCGCTCCCTCTGTGAATCCTTTACATACCACGATCTACATAGATCTCGTCAGGGAAGGGGTTAACAGTGGAGGTTGCTGTCCCGATGCACCCCTGCTGTTGCTCCTACTGCGAAATAGCACGGGATCTCTTCTGATCTTGCGCTATCCCCAGGATGTAAATGTACGTCCTGTTGCATTAAGTACATTTGGTCCTGTGGCGAGAAGGGGTTAATGGCATCAAAAAACATCAGCAGTCATTTGGACCGGCCGGTCCCATTCAGATATTTAGGGACAGGATTTATTGGCTCTGCAGCCGAGCGGTCACATCCTCCAGCTCGGTTGTTGCTGATCACCTTTAGCTGGGTACACCATTGCATAGTCCCGCTGTGTAGAACGTAGGGGACACATCTGCACCTCTAAGGAATAGTCGGGAAGATTCTCATATGCTGTCCTTGCACATCTAAGGGGTCCCTGTAATTTAGGAGCTTGGCGATAAAAGTGCACGGAGGCGGGGTACAGTGTGCACGGTCCACGAGAAGAGGAGGCAGAGCCGAGTGAGTCTATTCACAGGGTCCTCTCAACTCCCTCCGGCAGGCCGACCAGTCTGATATTACATCTACAGGAGCGGTTCTCCAAGTCGTCAATCTTCAACTGCTGGGTGGAAGTGGCCGACTCCACCGCATCTACTTGCACCCTAAGCGGCATGTGCTCTGGCAGGCCGTAGTCAGCTTGCAGGGCGTCAATCATCCCCGTAAGAGCAGATCAACACTTTGTTATGGCCCCGAGAACATCCGCAATAGTTGGACTTAAGGCGGTGGGTGAGACCCCCGAGACGCGTTAGACACATTGGGTTGAGTATCTTCCAGGTTTTGCCAGCTTCTGTCCTCTATTAGTCAGCTAGGTTTGCTTTGTAGGGCCATACAGGCAGAAGGTATATTCGAAGTCTAGAGAAACCTATTTGGAAGCAGAGACTTTGCCTCACTAGAGCTATTTTTGTATCACAGGGGAGTCCTCGCACGACTTCTACCGCTACTCCATCTGCGAGCGCCCACCCTCCGCAGCATGTGGGGTATGTAGTATCAGGAATTTGTCGTGTCCGCGGCAATACACTTCCCAATTTATAGTTTCAAAATCAGAACTCTGCAGCAGCGGTATTATGCAGGATATGTCATTTCAGCGAGAGTCCACTAGGTGGCAGCACAGCATAGTAAAAGTTCTGTTCTCATGAAGCAGAAGTTGTACCCGACTTCTCTGTCTCCCCCCTCTCTCCTTGTTCCCAAGATGTTGTCTAAGTGGGTAATGGATGGGGGAGGGTGACCACTTCTGTGCTTTTCTGGCTGCTTCTTGTGGCTTTCTTCTCCCCCTCTCCCCATAATTCCTCTTCTCCTTCCCCTCTTCTGCAATATTCCCCCCTCTGTGGGCGTGAGGGAGAAGTGGAGGGCTGATATCTCCCCGCTTCCTGGTCCCCAAGATGGCAGCTGCTCATCAGGTAGACTGTGGAGTGGGGCCAGGGATCAGAGCAGCTCCTGCTGTGCAGGCACCAACGCAGCAGCGGCACTGAAGTGCAGGGGGCCTGAGATGGGAGTCTATAGGCCAGGAGCAAAGTCTCCACCAGAACTGCTGCCGGCGTTGCTCCCTCACCGGATCGCCACTACAGGAGCAGGGTGAATGGAGAGGTATACAGCTGCAATGCCTCTGCAAGTCCCAGGTCGGTCCACTTCGTAGGCCGGGCAGCAGGAGGGTTCTAAGTGGGCTTTCCACTGGGACCCTTGGGCTTTAGCAGGCCGCAATCAAGGTTTCCAAGCAACCCCCCAAGGTCAGAGGAGGACAGGCATCGATCAGCAGATCGGGGTCCACTATTAGCAGGATGGTGGGGCTCTCCTGCGGGCGGCTGGTCTCTCTGGCGTGTATATGGGTGCTGCATACATCCCCATCTGCATACAAAGTTGATTCGTAATTGTGGCCCCACACTGCGCTTGGGTCGATACTGATCACATTGGATTTGTCAGTTCGGGCTCCTGCACACGCACGTATCCGAGAAGATGACACGATTGTGCTCTGAATGTAGCGCGATCATGGGCTATCACGTGCGTGCCCACACATTTCACTGTACATTTTTGCGCTGCTGTGTCCCATGGCGATTTTGAATTGGCTGAGCAACCTAACCTGTCCCTGGTGTTCGCAATTAACACCATGAAATAGTGCAGTTACGTGGGTGAGTTTATGCATATGGGGAATGCATTTGTGCACCCCCATAGACTCCCAGTGAGCCTCGGGTGCGCAAATGTGCACAAAAAGAGCAAGTCGCATATTTTTTCACTCGATACAAATGAGTGTAAAAATGCTGAATGTGAGGGAGCCCATTGAAATCAGCGGGTTCTATTGTCTGCGGTTGGCACCTTTATTGCAGCGGGATAGAATTGTGCAGCACAAACAACTATCGGAGACTCTGTAGTAAATGTTTTTTAAGAACTCCAATTGCCTCGTGAGCGGGACTTAGCTGATGCTTCCCGTCATCTGTGGCGGCATCTCCAGGTGACCTATAAGACACTAGATGTGCCGAAACGCCCAGCTCTTGTAGGGGGCGCCATAGCTTGTCATGGTGACGCAGTCAAAGGCCTTGATGTAGTCGATGGAGCACATGTAGATATTCTTTTGGTATTCTCGAGACAAATACTTGTCCAGCCTCTGAAGACTCCCATTGAAGGAGAACTCCCCACCTCCCGTGGTAACCTGTTCCACTCATTGATCCCCCTCACTGTCTAATATCTAATCTGTGTCTCCTCCCTTTCAGTTTCATCCCATTGCTTCTAGTCTTGTACAGATGAGAATAGGGCTGATCCCTCTGCACTGTGACAGCCCTTCAGATATTTGTAGACAGCTATTAAGTCTCCTCTCAGCCTTCTCTTCTGCTAAACATTCCCAGATCCTTTACCCGTTCCTCATAGGACATGATTTGCAGACCGCTCACCATCTTGGTGACTCTTCTCTGAACTTGCTCCAGTTTGTCTATGGAAATAGCAGAAAGGACATAAATCAGCGCCTTATCATGGGAAATGTCATCCTCTAATACAAACTCACGTAAGAAATTAATGGCACCCACCTGGTGCTCTGCAGATTACCCCCTAGGGGATATCCGCCGGCACATAGTATCCTTGGTGGCCTTTCATCATACAACATCTCTCAAAGTCACTCCATTAGAACATGTACCGTCCCATTCTATTAGTCAATTACACAAAAAAAAAATGTTCTGGCTTTATCGTTTAAATACAATAATACCATCAGGTCTGAATGAGGCTTTAGAAAAAATGTGATGATTTTAATAAGAATTAGCTTGTTTATATTCTTTGTGTATACTATATATTCCTACTTTTAGACAGATCATTTTTAGTATTTACTAATAATAATTATATGGGAAAAATTGTATCATCTTTGAAATATATACATAAAAAAATTATTTGGAAAAAGGAATATATTGCTTGAGATTTTAATAAATTGTAATCTCTCTCTCCCCCCCTATAGATACTAGCTTACCCGTCGTGCGTTGCTGCGAAGACAGACAGGCATTCATTCGTTTTTATATATCTAGATAACAACCAATCCCAGCGCAGCTTTCATGTTACCTCAGCAGTATTATATATAACACCCAATCACAGCGCAGCTTTCATGTTACCTCAGCAGTATAATATATAACACCCAATCACAGCGCAGCTTTCATGTTACCTCAGTATAATATAACAACCAATCACAGCACAGCTTTCATGTTACCTCAGTATAATATATAACAACCAATCACAGCGCAGCTTTCATGTTACCTCAGTATAATATATAACAACCAATCACAGCGCAGCTTTCATGTTACCTCAGTATAATATATAACAACCAATCACAGTGCAGCTTTCATGTTACCTCAGCAGTATAATATATAACAACCAATCACAGCACAGCGTTCATGTTACCTCAGTATAATATATAACAACCAATCATAGCGCAGCTTTTATTCTGCCTCAGCAATATAAAAAATAGCAACCAATCACAGCGCAGCTTTCCTGTTACCTCAGTGGTATAATATATAACAACGAATCGCAGCACAGCTTTCATGCAACCTCAGTAGTAAAAGAAGTAGCCACCAATCACAGCACAGCTTTCATTTTACCTCAGCGGTATAATATATAACAACCAATCACAGCACAGCTTTCATGTTACCTCAGTATAATATATAACAACCAATCACAGCGTAGCTTTCATGTTACCTCAGTATAATATATAACAACCAATCACAGCGCAGCTTTCATGTTACCTCAGCAGTATAATATATAACAACCAATCACAGCACAGCTTTCATGTTACCTCAGTATAATATATAACAACCAATCACAGCGCAGCTTTCATGTTACCTCAGTATAATATATAACAACCAATCACAGCGCAGCTTTCAAGTTACCTCAGCAGTATAATATATAACAACCAATCACAGCGCAGCTTTCATGTTACCTCAGCAGTATAATATATAACAACCAATCACAGCGCAGCTTTCATGTTACCTCAGCAGTATAATATATAACAACCAATCACAGCACAGCTTTCATGTTACCTCAGTATAATATATAACAACCAATCACAGCACAGCTTTCATGTTACCTCAGTATAATATATAACAACCAATCACAGCACAGCTTTCATGTTACCTCAGCAGTATAATATATAACAAACAATCACAGTGCAGCTTTCATGTTACCTCAGCAGTATAATATATAACAACCAATCACAGCGCAGCTTTCATGTTACCTCAGCATTCTCAATATCCAGCAATTGTCTTGTGATACGTTCGGCAGATGCATCATCTTGTAGTTGAACACGCCTCCCGTTGCTCGTAATGCCTTTTGCTTTCGTGCTTGAGATGGAAATCAAACGATCTTTGTCTGGGGGGCATAACTGTTGACGACGCTCGCACGCGCGCCACCTATGGTAGGATAGTTGTACTATGCCAGTAACCTTCCCAGGAGTGTACTCAGCAACTTCCCAAAGTCTCATGGCAATTGGATGAATGGTGTAGGAATGCATAAAGGACAGACAGACAGACAGACATTCATTTATATATATCAGGAAGTGAATTACATTCCGTACGTAAAATTTGGACGCTAGTTCTTTTGCGCTTAGAATTGAATAATCGAGTTGGGACCCATTAGCATTTCCTAATTATGACATATTCAATGCCCGTGCCAAATTTCATGTTTCTATGTGAGAAAATTACATTCCGCACGTACAATTTGGACGCTAATTCTTTTGCGCATAGAATTGAATAATGGAGTTGGGACCCATTAGCTTTTCCTATTTATGACATATTCAATGCCCGTGCCAAATTTCAAGTTTCTATGTGAGAAAATGACATTCTGTACGTAAAATTTGGACGCTAATTCTTTTGCGCATAGAATTGAATAATCGAGTTGGGACCTATTAGCTTTTCCTATTTATGACATAATCAATGCTCGTGCCAAATTTCAAGTTTCTATGACATTGGGAAGCGAGAAAATTAGATTCCGTACGTAAAATTTGGACGCTAATTCTTTGGCGCTTAGAATTGAATAATGGAGTTGGGACCCATTAGCTTTTCCTATTTATGACATAATCAATGCTCGTGCCAAATTTCATGTTTCTACAACATCGGGAAGTGAGAGAATTAGTGGCAGTGATGGAAATCAAACGATTTACGTGGGGGGGTCGTAACTGTCGACGATGCACGCACGCGCGCCATTTATCGTAGGATAGTTGTACTATGCCTATAATCTTCCCAGGAGTGCACTCAACAACTTCCCAAAGTTTCATGGCGATTGGATGAATGGTGTAGTAGCGCATAAAGGACAAACAGACACACAGACACACAGACAGACAGACATACATTCAATTTTATATATAACTAGCGTACCCGTCGCGCGTTGCTGCGAAGACAGACATACATACATACTTCGTTTTTATATATCTAGATGACGGCAGCAGCGACCACTGAGGTTTTGTAGGCCGCTGCTTCCCCCTTGCAGGCTGAATAAAATAGCCGTTGTGTGGAACATCCAATTTATCCGGCTGCTGTGGCTTCTTGGGAAGATAGCCTAGTACATGTTTGCCCACTTCCAACTCCAATGGAGACTGACTGTAAATGGCTGGCGTGCTCTAGTATTTATGGTTCCAAGCTGTACGTGTCATTGCATACAGTCTGTCTATCTATCTATCTATCTATCTATCTATCTATCTATCTATCTATCTATCTATCTATCTATCTCATCAGGAAATGAGAGAATTAGATTTTGTAGGCCGCTGCTTCCCCCTTGCGGGCTGAATAAAATAGCCGTTGGGTGGAACATACAATTTATCCGGCTGCTGTGGCTTCTTAGGAAGATATCCTAGTACTTGTTTACCCACTTCCAACTCCAATGGTAATTGGCTGGCGTGCTCTAGTGGTTCCAAGCTGTACGTGTCATAATAGAGCCTTAATGACATCACAATGCAGCTTTATAGAACATGTTGGACGCTAATTCTTTTGCGCATAGAATTGAATAATCCAGTTGGGACCCATTAGCGTTTCCTATTTATGACATATTCAATGCCCATGCCAAATTTCAAGTTTCTATGTGAGAAAATTACATTCCGTACGTAAAATTTGGAGGCTAATTCTTTTGCGCATAGAATCTCGAATAATCGAGTTGGGACTGATTAGCTTTTCCTATTTATGACATATTCAATGCTCGTGCCAAATTTCAAGTTTCTATTACATCGCGAAGCGAGAGAATTCGGTTCCGTACGTAAAATTTGGACGCTAATTCTTTTGCGCATAGAATTAGTATATGAGGAGGAGGTCGTCTGTGTAATATATTAGTATATGAGGAGGCGGTGCGGTCGTCTGTGTAATATATTAGTATATGAGGAGGAGGTCGTCTGTTTAATATATTAATATATGAGCAGGAGGTCTCACAATGCAGCTTTATAGAACATGTTGGGGCATGTTCAAGGGCGTCCGATGTTGATGACATCAGTGATGACATCACAATAGCAGGTGGCTTACTTATTCGATCTACGTGGGGGGGGGCGTAACTTTCGACGCTCGCGCGCGCGCCATTTATCGTAGGATATTTGTACTATGCCTATAATCTTCCCAGGAGTGTACTCAACAACTTCCCAAAGTTTCATGGCGATCGGATGAATGGTGTAGTAGCGCATAAAGGACAAACACGCACGCACGCACGCAGACAGACATACATTCAATTTTATATATATAGATATATATATATATATAGAAGAAAGCCCTGACTGACTCACTGACTCGCTGATTGACTGACTCGCTGACTGACTCGCTGACTCACTGACCGGCTGACTCACTGACTGACCGACTGACCGGCTGGCTGACGCACTGACCGGCTGACCCGCTGACCGACTGACTCGCTGACCGACTGACTCGCTGACCGACTGACTCGCTGACCGACTGACTGAATCACTGACTGAGTCACTGACTCGCTGACTGACTGGTTGACTAACTCGCTGACTCACTGACTCACGCACTCACTGACGCACCGATTGACTGACTCGCTGACTGACTGACTCACTGACTCACCGATTGACTAACTCACCGATTGACTGGCTGACTCACTGATTCGCTGACTAACTGACTGGCTGACTCACTGACTGGCTGACTCACTGACTCGCTGACTCGCTGCCTCACTGACTGACTCACTAATTCACTGACTGACTGGCTAACTCGCTGACTGACTCGCTGACTCACTGACTCGCTGACCGACCGACCGACTCGCTGACCGACCGACCGACTCGCTGACCGACCGACCGACTCGCTGACCGACCCGCTGACCGACCGACCGACTCGCTGACCGACCGACCGACTCGCTGACCGACCGACCGACCGACTCGCCGACCGACCGACTCGCCGAATGACTGAGTCGCTGACTGACTGACTGACTCGCTGACTGACTCACCGATTGACTGACTCATTGACTGACTCACTCACTGGCTGACTCAGTGACTGGCTGACTCACTGACTAGCTGACTCACTCACTGAATCACTAATTCACTGGCTGACTGACTGACTAACTCACTGACTCGCCGACTGACTGACTCGCCGACTGACTGACTCGCCGACTGACTGACTCGCCGACTGACTGACTCGCCGACTGACTGACTAACTCACTGACTCACCGATAGACTGACTCACCGATTGGCTGCCTCACCGACTCGCTGACTCACTCACCGACTCGCTGACTCACTCACCGACTCGCTGACTCACTCACCGACTCGCTGACCGACCGACTCGCTGACCGACCGACTCGCTGACCGACCGACTCGCTGACCGACCGACTGACTCGCTGACCGACTCCCTGACTCGCTGACCGACTCCCTGACTCCCTGACCGACTCCCTGACCGACTCCCTGACCGACTCCCTGACCGACTCCCTGACCGACTCCCTGACCGACTCCCTGACTCGCTGACCGACTCGCTGACCGACTCGCTGACCGACTCGCTCGCTGACTGACTCACTCGCTGACTGACTCACTCGCTGACTGACTGGTTGACTAACTCACTCGCTGACTGACTGGTTGACTAACTCACTGACTCACTCACAGACTCACTCACTGACGCACTCACTGACTCACTGACTCACCGATTGACTAACTCACCGATTGACTGGCTGACTCACTGACTGGCTGACTCACTGACTGGCTGACTGACTCGCTGCCTCACTGACTAGCTGACTCGCTGACTGACTCACTAATTCACTGACTGACTGGCTAACTCGCTGACTGACTGGCTGCCTCACTGACTCACTCACTGACTCGTGACTGCCTGACTCGCTGGCTGACTCGCTGACCGACTGACTGACTCACTGACCGACTGCCTGACTCACTGACCGACTGACTGACTCACTGGCTGACTGACTGAGTCGCTGACTGACTGACTCGCTGACTGACTGACTCGCTGACTGACTGACTCGCTGATTGACTGACTCGCTGACTCACTGATTGACTGACTCACTGATTGACTCACTGACAGGCTGACTAACTCGCTGACTCACCGATTGACTGACTCACCGATTGGCTGCCTCACCGACTCGCTGACCGACCGACTCGCTGACCGACCGACTGACTCGCTGACCGACCGACTGACTCGCTGACCGACTCCCTGACTCGCTGACCGACTCCCTGACTCACTGACCGACTCACTGACCGACTCGCTGACCGACTCGCTGACCGGCTCGCTGACCGGCTCGCTCGCTGACTGACTCACTCGCTGACTGACTGGTTGACTAACTCACTGACTCACTCACAGACTCACTCACTGACGCACTCACTGACTCACTGATTGACTGACTCGCTGACTGACTGACTCACCGATTGACTGGCTGACTCACTGACTGGCTGACTGACTCGCTGCCTCACTGACTAGCTGGCTAACTCGCTGACTGACTGGCTGCCTCACTGACTCACTCACTGACTCGTGACTGCCTGACTCGCTGGCTGGCTGACTCGCTGACCGACTGACTGACTCACTGACCGACTGCCTGACTCACTGACCGACTGACTGACTCGCTGACAGACTGAGTCGCTGACTGACTGAGTCGCTGATTGACTGACTCACAGACTCACTGACTGACTGACACTCACAGACTCACTGACGCACTCACTGACTGACTCGCTGACTCACTGATTGACTGACTCGCTGACTAACTCACTGACTCACCGATTCACCGATTGACTAACTCGCCGACCGACTGACTAACTCGCCGACCGACTCGCTGACTCGCCGACCGACTCGCTGACTCGCCGACCGACTCGCTGACTCGCCGACCGACTCGCTGATTGACCGACCCACTCGCTGACCGACCCACTCGCTGACCGACCCACTCGCTGACGGACTGACTGAATCATTGACCGACTGACTGACTCGCAGACCGACTGACTGACTCGCAGACCGATTGACTGACTCGCAGACCGACTGACTGACTCGCAGACCGACTGACTGACTCGCTGACCGACTCGCTGACCGACTCGCTGATTGACTCGCTTGCTGACTCACTGACCGACTGACCGAATCACTGACTGACCGACTGACCGAATCACTGACTGACTCACTGACCGACTGACCGAATCACTGACTGACCGACTGACCGAATCACTGACTGACTCACTGACCGACTGACCGAATCACTGACTGACCGACTGACCGAATCGCTGACTGACTCGCTGACCGACTGACCGAATCGCTGACTGACTCGCTGACCGACTGACCGAATCGCTGACTGACTCGCTGACCGACTGACCGAATCGCTGACTGACTCGCTGACCGACTGACCGAATCGCTGACCGACTCGCTGACCGGCTGACCGACTCGCTGACCGGCTGACCGACTCGCCGACCGACTGACCGACTCGCCGACCGACTCGCCGACCGACCGACTGACCGACTCGCCGACCGACCGACTGACCGACTCGCCGACCGACCGACTGACCGACTCGCCGACCGACCGACTGACCGACTCGCCGACCGACCGACTGACCGACTCGCCGACCGACCGACTGACCGACTCGCCGACCGACCGACTGACCGACTCGCCGACCGACCGACTGACCGACTCGCCGACCGACCGACTGACCGACTCGCCGACCGACCGACTGACCGACTCGCCGACCGACCGACTGACCGACTCGCCGACCGACCGACTGACCGACTCGCCGACCGACCGACTGACCGACTCGCCGACCGACCGACTGACCGACTCGCCGACCGACCGGCCGACCGACCGACCGACCGGCCGACCGACCGACCGGCCGACCGACCGACCGACCGGCCGACCGACCGACCGACCGGCCGACTCGCCGACCGACCGGCCGACTCGCCGACCGACCGACCGACTCGCCGACCGACCGACCGACTCGCCGACCGACCGACCGACTCGCCGACCGACCGACCGACTCGCCGACCGACCGACCGACTCGCCGACCGACCGACCGACTCGCCGACCGACCGACCGACTCGCCGACCGACCGACCGACTCGCCGACCGACCGACCGACTCGCCGACCGACCGACCGACTCGCCGACCGACCGACTCGCCGACCGACCGACCGACTCGCCGACCGACCGACCGACTCGCCGACCGACCGACCGACTCGCCGACCGACCGACCGACTCGCCGACCGACCGACCGACTCGCCGACCGACCGACCGACTCGCCGACCGACCGACCGACTCGCCGACCGACCGACCGACTCGCCGACCGACCGACCGACTCGCCGACCGACCGACCGACTCGCCGACCGACCGACCGACTCGCCGACCGACCGACCGACTCGCCGACCGACCGACCGACTCGCCGACCGACGGACCGACTCGCCGACCGACCGACTGACTCGCCGACCGACCGACTCGCCGACCGACCGACTGACTCGCCGACCGACCGACTGACTCGCCGACCGACCGACTGACTCGCCGACCGACCGACTGACTCGCCGACCGGTTGACTGACTGACTCACTGACCGACTGACTGACTCACTGACCGACTGACTGACTCACTGACAGACTGAGTCGCTGATTGACTGACTGACTCGCTGACAGACTGAGTCGCTGATTGACTGACTCACAGACTCACTGACTGACTGACTCACTGACTGGCTGACACTCACTGACGCACTCACTGACTCGCTGACTCACTGATTGACTGACTCGCTGACTAACTCACTGACTCACCGATTCACCGATTGACTAACTCGCCGACCGACTGACTAACTCGCCGACCGACTCGCTGACTCGCCGACCGACTCGCTGACTCGCCGACCGACTCGCTGATTGACCGACCCACTCGCTGACCGACCCACTCGCTGACCGACCCACTCGCTGACGGACTGACTGAATCATTGACCGACTGACTGACTCGCTGACCGACTGACTGACTCGCAGACCGACTGACTGACTCGCAGACCGACTGACTGACTCGCAGACCGACTGACTGACTCGCTGACCGACTCGCTGACCGACTCGCTGATTGACTCGCTTGCTGACTCACTGACCGACTGACCGAATCACTGACTGACCGACTGACCGAATCACTGACTGACTCACTGACCGAATCACTGACTGACCGACTGACCGAATCGCTGACTGACTCGCTGACCGACTGACCGAATCGCTGACTGACTCGCTGACCGACTGACCGACTCGCTGACCGACTGACTGACTCGCTGACCGACTCGCCGACCGACTGACCGACTCACTCGCCGACCGACTGACCGACTCACTCGCCGACCGACTGACCGACTCACTCGCCGACCGACTGACCGACTCACTCGCCGACCGACTGACCGACTCACTCGCCGACCGACTGACCGACTCACTCGCCGACCGACTGACCGACTCACTCGCCGACCGACTGACCGACTCACTCGCCGACCGACTGACCGACTCACTCGCCGACCGACTGACCGACTCACTCGCCGACCGACTGACCGACTCACTCGCCGACCGACTGACCGACTCACTCGCCGACCGACTCGCCGACCGACCGACCGACTCGCCGACCGACCGACTCGCCGACCGACCGACCCGCCGACCGACCGACTCGCCGACCGACTCGCCGACCGACCGACTGACTCGCCGACCGACCGACTGACTCGCCGACCGACCGACTGACTCGCCGACCGACCGACTGACTCGCCGACCGACCGACTGACTCGCCGACCGACCGACTGACTCGCCGACCGACCGACCGACTCGCCGACCGACCGACCGACTCGCCGACCGGTTGACTGACTCTCTGGTTGACTGACTCACTGACTGGCTGACACTCACTCACAGACTCACTGACTGACTCATGACTCACTGATTGACTGACTCACTGACTGGCTGACTAACTCACTGACTCACCGATTGACTGACTCACCGACTGGGCTGACTCGCTGACCGAATCACTGACTGACTCGCTGACTGAATCACTGACTGACTCGCTGTACGAATGACTGACTCGCTGTCCGAATGACTGACTCGCTGTCCGAATGACTGACTCGCTGTCCGAATGACTGACTCGCTGTCCGAATGACTGACTCGCTGTCCGAATGACTGACTCGCTGTCCGAATGACTGACTCGCTGTCCGAATGACTGACTCGCTGTCCGAATGACTGACTCGCTGTCCGAATGACTGACTCGCTGTCCGAATGACTGACTCGCTGTCCGAATGACTGACTCGCTGACCGAATGACTGACTCGCTGACCGAATGACTGACTCGCTGACCGAATGACTGACTCGCTGACCGAATGACTGACTCGCTGACCGAATGACTGACTCGCTGACCGAATGACTGACTCGCTGACCGAATGACTGACTCGCTGACCGAATGACTGACTCGCTGACCGAATGACTGACTCGCTGACCGAATGACTGACTCGCTGACCGAATGACTGACTCGCTGACCGAATGACTGACTCGCTGACTAACTCACTGACTCGCTGACTCACTGATTGACTGACTCACTCACTCACAGACTCACTCACTGACGCACTCACTGGCTGACTCACTGATTGACTGACTCACTGACTGACTCACCGATTGACTAACTCACTGATTGACTGGCTGACTCACTGACTGGCTGACTCGCTGACTGACTCACTGACCGACTGACTGACTCACTGACCGACTCGCTGACCGAATCACTGACCGACTCGCTGACCGAATCACTGACCGACTCGCTGACCGAATCACTGACCGACTCGCTGACCGAATCACTGACCGACTCGCTGACCGAATCCCTGACCGACTCGCTGACCGAATCACTGACTCGCTGACCGAATCACTGACTCGCTGACCGAATGACTGACTCGCTGACCGAATGACTGACTCGCTGACCGAATGACTGACTCGCTGACCGAATGACTGACTCGCTGACCGAATGACTGACTCGCTGACTCACTGATTGACTGACTCATTCACTCACAGACTCACTCACTGACGCACTCACTGGCTGACTCACTGATTGACTGACTCACTGACTGACTCACCGATTGACTAACTCACTGATTGACTGGCTGACTCACTGACTGGCTGACTGACTCACTGACCGACTGACTGACTCGCTGACCGAATCACTGACTGACTCGCTGACCGAATCACTGACTGACTCGCTGACCGAATCACTGACTGACTCGCTGACCGAATCACTGACTGACTCGCTGACCGAATCACTGACTGACTCGCTGACCGAATCACTGACTGACTCGCTGACCGAATCACTGACTGACTCGCTGACCGGCTGACTGAATCGCTGACTGGCTGACTGAATCGCTGACCGGCTGACTGAATCGCTGACCGGCTGACTGACTCGCTGACCGACTGGCTGACTCGCTGACCGGCTGGCTGACTCGCTGACTGACTCGCTGATTGACTGACTCTCTGATTGACTGACTCTCTGATTGGCTGACTCTCTGATTGGCTGACTCTCTGATTGGCTGACTCTCTGACTGGCTGACTCTCTGACTGGCTGACTCACTGACTGGCTGACACTCACAGACTCACTGGCGCACTCACTGACTGACTCGCTGACTCACTGATTGACTGACTCGCTGACTGACTGACTCACTGATTGACTGACTCGCTGACTGGCTGACTGACTGGTTGACTGGCTGACTGACTGGTTGACTAACTCACTGACTCACTGATTGACTGACTCACTGACGCACTCACTGATTGACTGACTCACTGACGCACTGATTGACTGACTCGCTGACTGACTGATTGACTGACTCACTGATTGACTGACTCTCTGATTGACTGACTCTCTGACAGACTCACTGACGCACTCACTGACTGACTGACTAACTCACTGACTCACCGATTGACTAACTCACCGATTGACTGGCTGACACTGACTGGCTGGCTCACTGGCTCACTGACTAGCTGACTCACTCACTGACTCACTCACTGAATGACTGACTCACTGACTCACTGACCGACTCACTGACTGGCTGACTCTCTGATTGGCTGACTCTCTGACTGGCTGACTCTCTGACTGGCTGACTCTCTGACTGGCTGACTCTCTGACTGGCTGACTCTCTGACTGGCTGACTCACTGACTGGCTGACACTCACAGACTCACTGGCGCACTCACTGACTGACTCGCTGACTCACTGATTGACTGACTCGCTGACTGACTGACTCACTGATTGACTGACTCGCTGACTGGCTGACTGACTGGTTGACTAACTCACTGACTCACTGATTGACTGACTCACTGACGCACTCACTGATTGACTGACTCACTGACGCACTGATTGACTGACTCGCTGACTGACTGATTGACTGACTCACTGATTGACTGACTCTCTGATTGACTGACTCTCTGACAGACTCACTGACGCACTCACTGACTGACTGACTAACTCACTGACTCACCGATTGACTAACTCACCGATTGACTGGCTGACACTGACTGGCTGGCTCACTGACTCACTGGCTCACTGACTAGCTGACTCACTCACTGAATGACTGACTCACTGACTCACTGACCGACTCACTGACTGGCTGACTCACTCGCTGACTCATTGACTGACTCACCGATTGACGTGACTCACTGATTGACTGACTCGCTGACTCATTGACTGACTGACTCGCTGATTCACTGACTGACTGACTCGCTGATTCACTGACTGACTGACTCGCTGATTCACTGACTGACTGACTCGCTGATTCACTGACTGACTCGCTGATTCACTGACTGACTGACTCGCTGACCGACTGACTGACTCACTGACCGACTCGCTGACTCACTGACCGACTCGCTGACTCACTGACTGACTGACTGACCGGCTGACTGACTGACCGGCTGACTGACTGACCGGCTGACTGACTGACCGGCTGACTGACTGACCGGCTGACTGACTGACCGGCTGACTGACTGACCGGCTGACTGACTGACTCGCTGACCGACTGACCCGCTGACCGACTGACCCGCTGACCCACTGACTCGCTGACCCACTGACTCGCTGACCGACTGACTCGCTGACCGACTGACTCGCTGACCGACTGACTCGCTGACTGACTGGTTGACTAACTCGCTGACTCGCTGACTCACTCACTCACAGACGCACTCACTGACGCACTCACTGACTCACCGATTGACTGACTCGCTGACTGACTGACTCACCGATTGACTAACTCACCGATTGACTGGCTGACTCACTGACTGGCTGACTGACTGCCTAACTCGCTGGCTGACTCGCTGACATGCTGGCTGACTCGCTGACCGACCGACCGACCGACTCGCCGACCGACCGACCGACTCGCCGACCGACCGACCGACTCGCCGGCCGACCGACCGACTCGCCGGCCGACCGACCGACTCGCCGGCCGACCGACCGACTCGCCGGCCGACCGACCGACTCGCTGACTGACTGACTGACTGACTCGCTGACTGACTGACTCACCGATTGACTGACTCACTGACTCATTGACTGACTCACTCACTGGCTGACTCAGTGACTGACTGGCTCACTAATTCGCTGACTCACTGACTAGCTGACTCACTCACTGAATCACTAATTCACTGACTGACTGGCTAACTCGCTGACTGACTGACTGGTTGACTAACTCACTGACTCGCTGACTGACCGACTCGCTGACCGACTGACTGAATCACTGACTGACCGACTCCCTGACCGACTGACTGACCGACTCCCTGACTTCCTGACTCACTGACCGACTGACTGACTCACTGACCGACTCACTGACTCACTGACCGACTGACCGACTGACTGACTCACTCGCTGACTGACTCACTCGCTGACTGACTCACTCGCTGACTGACTGGTTGACTAACTCACTCGCTGACTGACAGGTTGACTAACTCACTCGCTGACTGACTGGTTGACTAACTCACTGACTCACTCACAGACTCACTCACTGACGCACTCACTGACTCACTGATTGACTGACTCGCTGACTGACTGACTCACCGATTGACTAACTCACCGATTGACTGGCTGACTCACTGACTGGCTGACTCACTGACTGGCTGACTGACTCGCTGGCTGACTCGCTGCCTCACTGACTAGCTGACTCGCTGACTGACTCACTAATTCACTGACTGACTGGCTAACTCGCTGACTGACTGGCTGCCTCACTGACTCACTCACTGACTCGTGACTGCCTGACTCACTGACTGACTCACTGACCGACTGCCTGACTCACTGACCGACTCACTGACCGACTGCCTGACTCACTGACCGACTGCCTGACTCACTGACCGACTGCCTGACTCACTGACCGACTGCCTGACTCACTGACCGACTGCCTGACTCACTGACCGACTGACTGACTCACTGACTCGCTGACTGACTGACTCACTGATTGACTAACCTACCGATTGACTGGCTGACTCACTGACTGGCTGACTCACTGACTGGCTGACTCACTCGCTGGCTGACTCGCTGCCTCACTGACTAGCTGCCTCGCTGACTAGCTGACTCACTCACTAATTCACTGACTGACTGGCTAACTCGCTGACTGACTGGCTGCCTCACTGACTCACTCACTGACTCGTGACTGCCTGACTCGCTGGCTGACTGACTCGCTGGCTGACTGACTCGCTGGCTGACTGACTCGCTGACTGACTGACTCGCTGATTGACTGACTAACTCACTGACTCACCGATTCACCGATTGACTAACTCGCCGACCGGCTGGCTGACTCGTCGACCGGCTGGCTGACTCGCCGACCGACTCGCTGATTGACCGACCGACTCGCTGATTGACCGACCCACTCGCTGACCGACCCACTCGCTGACCGACCCACTCGCTGACCGACCCACTCGCTGACCGACCCACTCGCTGACCGACCCACTCGCTGACCGACCCACTCGCTGACCGACCCACTCGCTGACCGACCCACTCGCTGACCGACTGACTGACTCACTGACCGACTGACTGACTCACTGACCGACTGACTGACTCACTGACCGACTGACTGACTCACTGACCGACTGACTGACTCACTGACCGACTGACTGACTCACTGACCGACTGACTGACTCACTGACCGACTGACTGAATCACTGACCGACTGACTGACTCACTGATTGACTGACTCTGGTTGACTGACTCTCTGGTTGACTGACTCTCTGGTTGACTGACACACTGACTGGCTGACACTCACAGACTCACTGACGCACTCACTGACTGACTCATGACTCACTGATTGACTGACTCACTGACTGGCTGACTAACTCACTGACTCACCGATTGACTGACTCACCGACTGGGCTGACTCGCTGACCGACTGACTGACTCGCTGACCGAATCACTGACTCGCTGTCCGAATGACTGACTCGCTGACCGAATCACTGACTCGCTGACCGAATCACTGACTCGCTGTCCGAATGACTGACTCGCTGACCGAATGACTGACTCGCTGACTAACTCACTAACTCACTGATTGGCTGACTCACTCACTCACTCACAGACTCACTCACTGACTCACTCACTGGCTGACTCACTCACTCACTGACGCACTCACTGGCTGACTCACTGACTGACTGACTGACTCACCGATTGACTAACTCACTGATTGACTGGCTGACTGACTGACTCACTGACCGACTGACTGACTCACTGACCGACTCACTCGCTGATTGACTCACTTGCTGACTGACTCACTTGCTGACTGACTCTCTGATTGACTGACTCTCTGATTGACTGACACTCACTCACAGACTCACTGGCGCACTCACTGACTGACTCGCTGACTCACTGATTGACTGACTGGCTGACTGACTGACTGACTGACTGACTCACTGACTGACTCGCTGACTCACTCACTCACTGACGCACTCACTGACGCACTGATTGACTGACTCGCTGACCGACTGACTCGCTGACCGACTGACTCGCTGACTCACTGATTGACTGACTCACTGATTGACTGACTCACTGACTGGCTGACACTCACTCACAGACTCACTGACGCACTCACTGACTGGCTGACTAACTCACCGATTGACTAACTCACCGATTGACTGGCTGACTCACTGACTGGCTGGCTCACTGACTAGCTGACTCACTCACTGACTCACTCACTGAATGACTGAGTCACTGACTCGCTGACCGACTGACTGAATCACTGACTGACTCACTGACTCGCTGACTCACTCGCTGACTCATTGACTGACTCACCGATTGACTGACTCACTGATTGACTGACTCGCTGACTCATTGACTGACTGACTCGCTGATTCACTGACTGACTCGCTGACTCACTGACTGACTGACTCGCTGATTCACTGACTGACTGACTCGCTGACCGACTGACTGACTCGCTGACCGACTGACTGACTCGCTGACCGACTGACTGACTCGCTGACCGACTGACTGACTCGCTGACCGACTGACTGACTCGCTGACCGACTGACTGACTCGCTGACCGACTGACTGACTCGCTGACCGACTGACTGACTCGCTGACCGACTCGCTGATTGACTGGCTCACTGACTGACTTGCTGATTCACTGACTGACTCGCTGACTCATTGACTTACTGACTCGCTGATTCACTGACTGACTGACTCGCTGATTGACTGCCTCGCTGACCGACTCGCTGACTGACTGCCTCGCTGATTGACTGCCTCGCCGACTGGCTGCCTCGCCGACTGGCCGAATCGCCGACTGGCCGAATCGCCGACTGGCCGAATCGCCGACTGGCCGAATCGCCGACTGGCTGAATCGCCGACTGGCTGAATCGCCGACTGGCTGACTCGCTGACTGGCTGACTCGCCGACTGGCTCACTGACTGACTGGCTGGCTGGCTGACTCGCTGACTGGCTGACCGACTCGCTGACTGGCTCACTAATTCACTGGCCGACTGGCTGACTCACCGACTGGCTGACTTACCGACTGGCTGACTCACCGACTGGCTGACTCACCGACTGGCTGACTCACCGACTGGCTGACTCACTGACTAGCTGACTGACTCACTCACTGACTCACTAATTCACTGACTGACTAACTCGCTGACTGACTGGCTGCCTTACTGACTCACTCACAGACTCACTCACTGACTGACTGACTGACTCGCTGGCTGACTGACTCAATGACTCATTGACTGACTGACTCACCGATTGACTGACTCACCGATTGATTGACTGACTCACTGATTGACTGACTCACTGACTCATTGACTGACTGGCTGACTCGCTGACTGACTCGATGACTCATTGATTGTCTGACTCATTGATTGTCTGACTCACTGACTGAATGACTGACTGACTCGCTGGCTGACTGACTCACTGACTGATTTGCTGAGTGACTCGCTGACAGTCAACCATTCAGTGAGTCAGTCAGTCAGCGAGTCAGTCAGCAAGTAAGTCAGTGAGACAGTCAGTCAGTCTAACTCACTGACTGACTCACTGACTGGCTGACTCACTAATGTACTGACTGACTCACTGGCTGGCTGACTCACTGGCTGGCTGACTCACTGGCTGGCTGACTGACTCACTGGCTGGCTGACTGACTCACTGACTACCTGACTGACTCACTGATTCGCTGATTGGCTCGCTGACTCACTGAATGAATGACTGACTGACTCATTGATTGGCTGACTCGCTGACTGCCTGACTGACTGACTCGCTGGCTGACTGACTCGCTGACAGTCAACCATTCAGTGAGTCAGTCAGTCAGCGAGTCAGTCAGCGAGACAGTCAGTCAGTCAGTCTCACTGACTGGCTGACTGACTCACTGACTGGCTGACTCACTAATGTACTGACTGACTCGCTGACCGACTGACTGACTCGCTGACCGACTGACTCGCTGATTGACTCACTTGCTGACTCACTGACCGAATCACTGACTGACTCGCTGACCGACTGACTGACTCGCTGACCGACTGACTCGCTGATTGACTCTCTGATTGACTGACTCTCTGATTGACTGACTCTCTGATTGACTGACTCACTCACTGACTGGCTGACACTCACTCACTGACTCACTGGCGCACTCGCTGACTGACTCTCCGATTGACTGACTCTCCGATTGACTGACTCTCCGATTGACTGACTGGCTGACACTCACTCACAGACTCACTGGCGCACTCACTGACTGACTCGCTCACTCACTGACTCACTCACTGACTGGCTGACTCACTGACTGACTCGCTGACTAACTCACTGACTCGCTGACTCACTGATTGACTGACTCACTCACTCACTGACGCACTGATTGACTGACTCGCTGACCGACTGACTCACTGACTCTCTGATTGACTGACTCTCTGATTGACTGACTCTCTGATTGACTGACTCTCTGATTGACTGACTCTCTGACTGACTGACACTCACTCACAGACTCACTGACGCACTCACTGACTGGCTGACTGACTCACCGATTGACTAACTCACTGATTGACTGGCTGACTCACTGACTGGCTGGCTCACTCACTGACTCACTCACTGAATGACTGAGTCACTGACTCGCTGACCGACTGACTGAATCACTGACTGACTCACTGACTGGCTGACTCACTCGCTGACTCATTGACTGACTCACCGATTGACTGACTCACTGATTGACTGACTCACTGACTGGCTGACTGACTGACTCACTGATTGATTGACTGACTCGCTGACTGGCTGACTGACTGGTTGACTAACTCGCTGACTCACTGATTGACTGACTCACTGACGCACTCGCTGACTGACTGACTCGCTGACTCACTGATTGACTGACTCTCTGATTGACTGACTCTCTGATTGACTGACACTCACTCACAGACTCACTGACGCACTCACTGACTGGCTGACTAACTCACTGACTCACCGATTGACTAACTCACCGATTGACTGGCTGACTCACTGACTAGCTGATTCACTCACTGACTCACTCACTGAATGACTGAGTCACTGACTCGCTGACCGACTGACTGAATCACTGACTGACTCACTGACTGGCTGACTCACTCACTGACTGACTCGCTGACTCATTGACTGACTCACCGATTGACTGACTCATTGACTGACTGACTCGCTGACTCATTGACTTACTGACTCGCTGATTCACTGACTGACTCGCTGACCGACTGACTGACGCGCTGACCGACTCGCTGATTGACTGACTCGCTGACCGACTCGCTGATTGACTGCCTCGCTGACCGACTCGCTGATTGACTGCCTCGCTGACCGACTCGCTGATTGACTGCCTCGCTGACCGACTCGCTGATTGACTGCCTCACTGACCGACTCGCTGATTGACTGCCTCGCTGACTGACTCGCTGACCGACTCGCTGATTGACTGCCTCGCTGACCGACTCGCTGATTCACTGACTGACTCGCTGACTCATTGACTTACTGACTCGCTGATTCACTGACTGACTGCCTCGCCGACTGACTGCCTCGCCGACTGACTGCCTCGCCGACTGGCTGCCTCGCCGACTGGCTGCCTCGCCGACTGGCTGCCTCGCCGACTGGCTGCCTCGCCGACTGGCTGACTCGCCGACTGGCTGACTCGCCGACTGGCTGACTGGCTCACTGACTCACTGACTGACTGGCTGGCTGACCGACTCGCTGACTGACTGGCTCACTAATTCACTCGCCGACTGGCTGACTCACCGACTGGCTGACTCACCGACTGGCTGACTCACCGACTGGCTGACTCACTGACTAGCTGACTGACTCACTCACTGACTCACTAATTCACTGACTGACTAACTCGCTGACTGACTGGCTGCCTTACTGACTCACTCACAGACTCACTCACTGACTGACTGACTCACTGACTCGCTGGCTGGCTGACTGACTCGATGACTCACCGACTGACTGACTCACCGACTGACTGACTCACTGACTGACTGACTCACTGACTGATTTGCTGAGTGACTCGCTGACAGTCAACCATTCAGTGAGTCAGTCAGTCAGCGAGTCAGTCAGCAAGTAAGTCAGTGAGACAGTCAGTCAGTCTAACTCACTGACTCGCTCACTGGCTGGCTGACTCACTGGCTGGCTGACTCACTGGCTGGCTGACTCACTGGCTGGCTGACTGACTCGCTGGCTGACTGACTCGCTGGCTGGCTGACTGACTCACTGATTCGCTGATTGGCTCGCTGACTCACTGACTGACTGACTGACTCATTGATTGGCTGACTCGCTGACTGACTGACTCGCTGGCTGACTGACTGACTCGCTGACAGTCAACCATTCAGTGAGTCAGTCAGTCAGCGAATCAGTCAGCAAGTAAGTCAGCGAGACAGTCAGTCAGTCAAACTCACTGACTCACTGACTGGCTGACTGACTCACTGACTGGCTGACTTACTAAGGTACTGACTGACTCGCTGACCGACTGACTGACTCGCTGACCGACTCACTTGCTGACTCGCTGACCGACTGACTCGCTGATTGACTGACTCGCTGACTGACTCTCTGATTGACTGACTCACTGACTGGCTGACTGACTCTCCGATTGACACTCTCCGATTGACTGACTCTCTGACTGGCTGACACTCACTCACAGACTCACTGGCGCACTCACTGACTGGCTGACTAACTCACTGACTCACCGATTGACTAACTCACCGATTGACTGGCTGGCTCACTGACTGGCTGGCTCACTGACTAACTGACTCACTCACTGACTGGCTGACTCACTGACTGACTTGTTGACTAACTCACTGACTCACTCACTGACGCACTGATTGACTGACTCGCTGACCGACTGACTCGCTGACCGACTGACTCGCTGATTGACTGACTCGCTGATTGACTGACTCGCTGATTGACTGACTCGCTGATTGACTGACTCGCTGATTGACTGACTCACTGACACACTCACAGACTCACAGACTCACTGACGCACTCACTGACTGGCTGACTAACTCACTAACTCACCGATTGACTGGCTGACTCACTGACTGGCTGGCTCACTGACTAGCTGACTCACTCACTGACTCACTCACTGAATGACTGAGTCACTGACTCGCTGACCGACTGACTGACTCATTGACTGACTCACCGATTGACTGACTCACTGATTGACTGACTCACTCGCTGACTCATTGACTGACTCACCGATTGACTGACTCTCCGATTGACTGACTCTCCGACTCACTGACTGGCTGACACTCACTCACAGACTCACTGGCGCACTCACTGACTGACTCACTCACTCACTGACTCACTGACTGACTGGCTGACTCACTGACTGACTCGCTGACTGACTCACTGACTCACTGACTCACTGATTGACTGACTCACTCACTGACGCACTGATTGACTGACTCGCTGACCGACTGACTCGCTGACTCACTGATTGACTGACTCTCTGATTGACTGACTCTCTGATTGACTGACTCTCTGACTGGCTGACACTCACTCACAGACTCACTGACGCACTCACTGACTGGCTGACTGACTCACCGATTGACTGGCTGACTCACTGACTGGCTGGCTCACTCACTGACTCACTCACTGAATGACTGAGTCACTGATTGACTGACTCTCTGATTGACTGACTCTCTGATTGACTGACTCTCTGACTGACTGACACTCACTCACAGACTCACTGACGCACTCACTGACTGGCTGACTAACTCACTAACTCACCGATTGACTAACTCACCGATTGACTAACTCACCGATTGACTGGCTGACTCACTGACTGGCTGGCTCACTGACTAGCTGACTCACTCACTGACTCACTCACTGAATGACTGAGTCACTGACTCGCTGACCGACTGACTGAATCACTGACTGACTCACTGACTGGCTGACTCACTCGCTGACTCATTGACTGACTCACCGATTGACTGACTCACTGATTGACTGACTCACTCGCTGACTCATTGACTGACTCACCGATTGACTGACTCTCCGATTGACTGACTCTCCGACTCACTGACTGGCTGACACTCACTCACAGACTCACTGGCGCACTCACTGACTGACTCACTCACTGACTCACTGACTGACTGGCTGACTCACTGACTGACTCGCTGACTGACTCACTGACTCACTGATTGACTGACTCACTCACTCACTGACGCACTGATTGACTGACTCGCTGACCGACTGACTCGCTGACTCACTGATTGACTGACTCTCTGATTGACTGACTCTCTGATTGACTGACTCACTGATTGACTGACTCTCTGACTGGCTGACACTCACTCACAGACTCACTGACGCACTCACTGACTGGCTGACTGACTCACCGATTGACTAACTCACCGATTGACTGGCTGACTCACTGACTGGCTGGCTCACTCACTGACTCACTCACTGAATGACTGAGTCACTGATTGACTGACTCTCTGATTGACTGACTCTCTGATTGACTGACTCTCTGACTGACTGACACTCACTCACAGACTCACTGACGCACTCACTGACTGGCTGACTGACTCACCGATTGACTAACTCACCGATTGGCTGGCTGACTCACTGACTCACTCACTGAATGACTGAGTCACTGACTCGCTGACCGACTGACTGACTCACTGACTGACTCACTGACTGGCTGACTCACTCGCTGACTCATTGACTGACTCACCGATTGACTGACTCACTGACTCGCTGACTGGCTCACTGATTGATTGACTGACTCACTGACTGACTGACTCGCTGACTGGCTGACTGACTGGTTGACTAACTCGCTGACTCACTGATTGACTGACTCACTGACGCACTCACTGACGCACTGATTGACTGACTCGCTGACTGACTGACTCGCTGACTCACTGATTGACTGACTCACTGATTGACTGACTCTCTGATTGACTGACTCTCTGATTGACTGACACTCTGATTGACTGACTCTCTGATTGACTGACACTCACTCACAGACTCACTGACGCACTCACTGACTGGCTGACTAACTCACTGACTGACTAACTCACTGACTCACCGATTGACTAACTCACCGATTGACTGGCTGACTCACTGACTGGGTGGCTCACTGACTCACTGACTAGCTGATTCACTCACTGACTCACTCACTGAATGACTGAGTCACTGATTCGTTGACCGACTGACTGAATCACTGACTGACTCACTGACTGGCTGACTCACTCGCTGACTCATTGACTGACTGACTCGCTGACTCATTGACTGACTGACTCGCTGACTCATTGACTTACTGACTCGCTGACCGACTGACTGACGCGCTGACCGACTCGCTGACCGACTCGCTGATTGACTGACTCGCTGACCGACTCGCTGATTGAATGCCTCGCTGACCGACTCGCTGATTGACTGCCTCGCTGACCGACTCGCTGATTGACTGCCTCGCTGACTGACTCGCTGATTGACTGCCTCGCTGACTGACTCGCTGATTCACTGACTGACTCGCTGATTCACTGACTGACTGACTCGCTGATTCACTGACTGACTGACTCGCTGACCGACTGACTGACTGGCTGACCGACTGACTCGCCGACCGACTGCCTCGCCGACTGACTGGCTGAATCGCCGACTGGCTGACTCGCCGACTGGCTGACTCGCCGACTGGCTGACTCGCCGACTGGCTGAATCGCCGACTGGCTGAATCGCCGACTGGCTGACTGACTGACTCACTGACTACCTTACTGACTCGCTGACTGACACACTGATTCGCTGATTGGCTCGCTGACTCACTGACTGACTTACTGACTGACTCATTGATTGGCTGACTCGCTGATTGGCTGACTCGCTGATTGGCTGACTCGCTGACTGCCTGACTCGCTGGCTGACTGACTCGCTGGCTGACTGACTCGCTGGCTGACTGACTCGCTGACAGTCAACCATTCAGTGAGTCAGTCAGTCAGCGAGTCAGTCAGCAAGTAAGTCAGTGAGACAGTCAGTCAGTCAAACTCGCTGACTGGCTGACTCACTGACTGGCTGACTCACTGACTGGCTGACTCACTGACTGGCTGGCTGACTGACTCACTGACTGGCTAACTGACTCACTGACTGGCTGGCTGACTGACTCACTGACTAACTGACTCACTGACTGGCTGGCTGACTCACTGACTGGCTAACTGACTCACTGACTGGCTGGCTGACTCACTGACTGGCTGGCTGACTGACTGACTCACTAATGTACTGACTGACTCGCTGACTGACTGCCTGACTCACTCACTGACTCATTCACTGACTGGCTGACTCACTGGCTGGCTGGCTCACTGGCTGGCTGACTCGCTGGCTGACTGACTCGCTGGCTGACTGACTGACTCGCTGACTGACTGACTCGCTGACTGACGGGCTGACTCACTGACTACCTGACTGACTCGCTGACTGACTCACTGATTCGCTGATTGGCTCGCTGACTAACTGACTGACTCATTGATTGGCTGACTCGCTGGCTGACTGACTCACTGACAGTCAACCATTCAGTGAGTCAGTCAGTCAGCGAGTCAGTCAGCAAGTAAGTCAGCGAGACAGTCAGTCAGTCAGTCAAACTCACTGACTCACTGACTGGCTGACTCACTAATGTACTGGCTGACTCGCTGACTGACTGACTCACTGACTGGCTGACTCACTAATGTACTGACTGCCTCACTGACTCACTCACTGCCTCGCTGGCTGGATGGCTGACTCACTGGCTGGTTGACTCGCTGCCTCACTGACTGACTGACTCGCTGGCTGACTGACTCACTGACTGACTGGCTGGCTGACTCGCTGACTGACTGACTGGCTGACTCACTGACTACCTGACTCGCTGACTGACTGAATCGCTGACCGACCGACTGACTCGCTGACCGACCGACCGACTGACTGACTAACTCGCTGACTGACTCGCTGACCGACCGACTGACTCGCTGACCGACTCGCTGACCGACCGACTGACTCGCTGACCGACCGACTGACTCGCTGACTGACTCGCTGACCGACTGACTGACTCGCTGACTGACTCGCTGACCGACCGACCGACTCGCTGACCGACCGACTGACTCGCTGACCGACCGACTGACCCGCTGACCGACCGACTGACTCGCTGACCGACCGACTGACTCGCTGACCGACCGACTCGCTGACCGACCGACTCGCTGACCGACCGACCGACTCGCTGACCGACCGACCGACTCGCTGACCGACCGACCGACTCGCTGACCGACCGACCGACTCGCTGACCGACCGACTGACTGACTCGCTGACCGACCGACTGACTGACTCGCTGACCGACCGACTGACTGACTCGCTGACCGACCGACTGACTGACTCGCTGACCGACCGACTGACTGACTCGCTGACCGACCGACTGACTGACTCGCTGACCGACCGACTGACTGACTCGCTGACCGACCGACTGACTGACTCGCTGACCGACCGACTGACTGACTCGCTGACCGACCGACTGACTGACTCGCTGACCGACCGACTGACTCGCTGGCTGACTCACTCGCTGACTGACTGACTTGCTGACTGACTGGTTGACTAACTGACTGGTTGACTAACTGACTCACTGATTGACTGACACTCACAGACTCACTCACAGACGCACTCACTGACTGACTGACTCACTGATTGACTGACTCACTGATTGACTGACTCACTGACTGGCTGACTCACTGATTGACTGACTCACTGACTGGCTGACTAACTCACTAACTCACCGATTGACTGGCTGACTCACTGACTGGCTGACTGACTCACTAACTCACCGATTGACTGGCTGACTCACTGACTAGCTAATTCACTGACTGGCTAACTCGCTGACTCACTCACTCACTGACTGACTGGCTAACTCGCTGACTCACTGACTCACTGACTCGCTGACTGACTGACTCGCTGACTGACTGACTCGCTGACTGACTGACTCGCTGACTGACTGACTCGCCGACTGGCTGACTCGCCGACTGGCTGACTCGCCGACTGGCTGACTCACCGACTGGCTGACTCACCGACTGGCTGACTCACCGACTGGCTGACTCACCGACTACCTGACTGACTCGCCGACTGACTCACTGATTTGCTGACTGACTGGCTGACTGGCTCACTAATTCACTGACTGACCGACTCACTGAGTGGCTGACTCACCGAGTGGCTGACCCACTGACTGACTGACTCGCTGACTGACACACTGACTGACTGGCTAACTCGCTGACTGACTGGCTGCCTTACTGACTGACTCACTGACTGACTCGATGACTCATTGACTGACTGACTCACCGATTGACTGACTCACTGACTGACTGAATGACTGACTGGCTGGCTGGCTGACTCGCTGACAGTCAACCATTCAGTGAGTCAGTCAGTCAGCGAGTCAGTCAGCAAGTAAGTCAGTGAGACAGTCAGTCAGTCAAACTCACTGACTGGCTGACTCGCTGACTGACTCGCTCGCTCGCTCGCTGACTGACTGACTGGCTGACTGACTCACCGACTCATTGATTGACTGAATCACTGACCGACTCACCGAATCACTGACCGGCTGACCGAATCACCGACCGGCTAACTGACTCGCTGACTGACTGACCGACTGACTCACTCACCGACTGGCTGACTCACCGACTGGCTGACTCCCTGACGCACTCACTGACTCGCCGACTCCCTGACGCACTCACTGACTCGCCGACCGACCAACTGACTGACTCGCCGGCCGACCGACCCGCCGGCCGACCCGCTGACTGCCCGACCCGCTGACTGCCCGACTCGCTCACTGACTCGTTGCCTGACTGGCTGGCTCACTCACTCACTGATTGGTTGACTCGCTGACTGACTCACCGACTCATTGATTGACTGGATCACTGACCGGCTGACCGAATCACTGACCGAATCACCGACCGACTGACTCGCTGACTGACCGACTCGCTGACCGACCGACAGACTCGCTGACCGACCGACAGACTCGCTGACCGACCGACAGACTCGCTGACCGACCGACTGACTGACTCGCTGACCGACCGACCGACTGACTGACTCGCTGACCGACCGACCGACTGACTGACTCGCTGACCGACCGACTGACTGACTCGCTGACCGACCGACTGACTGACTCGCTGACCGACCGACTGACTGACTCGCTGACCGACCGACTGACTGACTCGCTGACCGACCGACTGACTGACTCGCTGACCGACCGACTGACTGACTCGCTGACCGACCGACTGACTGACTCGCTGACCGACCGACTGACTGACTCGCTGACCGACCGACTGACTGACTCGCTGACCGACCGACTGACTGACTCGCTGACCGACCGACTGACTCGCTGGCTGACTCACTCGCTGACTCGCTGACTGACTGACTCGCTGACTGACTGGTTGACTAACTGACTGGTTGACTAACTGACTCACTGATTGACTGACTCACTCACAGACTCACTCACAGACGCACTCACTGACTGACTGACTCACTGATTGACTGACTCACTGATTGACTGACTCACTGACTGGCTGACTCACTGATTGACTGACTCACTGACTGGCTGACTAACTCACTAACTCACCGATTGACTGGCTGACTCACTGACTGGCTGACTGACTCACTAACTCACCGATTGACTGGCTGACTCACTGACTGGCTGACTAACTCACTAACTCACCGATTGACTGGCTGACTCACTGACTAGCTAATTCACTGACTGGCTAACTCGCTGACTCACTCACTCACTGACTGACTGGCTAACTCGCTGACTCACTGACTGACTCGCTGACTGACTGGTTGACTAACTCGCTGACTCGCTGACTGACTGACTCGCTGACTGACTGACTCGCTGACTGGCTCACTGATTTGCTGACTGACTGGCTGACCTACTCGCTGACTGACTGGCTCACTAATTCACTGACTGACCGACTCACTGACTCACCGAGTGGCTGACTGACTTGCTGACTGACACACTGACTGACTGGCTAACTCGCTGACTGACTGGCTGCCTTACTGACTGACTCGATGACTCATTGACTGACTGACTCACCGATTGACTGACTCACTGACTGACTGACTGGCTGGCTGGCTGACTCGCTGACAGTCAACCATTCAGTGAGTCAGTCAGTCAGCGAGTCAGTCAGCAAGTAAGTCAGTTAGACAGTCAGTCAGTCAAACTCACTGACTGGCTGACTCGCTGACTCACTCGCTCGCTCGCTGACTGACTGGCTGACTCACCGACTCATTGATTGACTGAATCACTGACCGACTCACCGAATCACTGACCGGCTGACCGAATCACCGACCGGCTAACTGACTCGCTGACTGACTGACCGACTGACTCACTCACCGACTGGCTGACTCACTCACTCACTCACAGACTCCCTGACGCACTCACTGACTCGCCGACCGACCAACTGACTGACTCGCCGGCCGGCCGACCCGCTGACTGCCCGACTCGCTCACTGACTGACTGGCTCACTCACTGACTCAGTCACTGACTCGTTGCCTGACTGGCTCACTCACTCACTGATTGGTTGACTCGCTGACTGACTCACCGACTCATTGATTGACTGGATCACTGACCGGCTGACCGAATCACTGACCGAATCACCGACCGACTGACTCGCTGACTGACCGACTGACTCACTCGCCGACTGGCTGACTCACTCACTCACAGACTCGCCGACCGGCCGGCCGACTGCCCGACTCGCTGACTGCCCGACTCACTCACTGACTCGTTGCCTGACTGACTGGCTCACTCGCTGACTCACTCACTCACTCACTGACTGACTGGCTGACTCACCGACTCATTGACTGACCGAATCACTGACCGGCTGACCGAATCACCGACCGACTGACTGACTCACTCGCTGACCGACCGACTGACTCACTCGCCGACCGACCGACTCACTCGCCGACCGACCGACTCACTCGCCGACCGACCGACTCACTCGCCGACCGACCGACTCACTCGCCGACCGACTCACTCACTCGCCGATTGGCTGACTCCCCGACTGGCTGACTCACAGACTCCCTGACGCACTCACTCACAGACTCCCTGACGCACTCACTGACTCGCCGGCCGGCCGACCGACCCGCCGGCCGGCCGGCCGACCCGCCGGCCGGCCCGCTGACTGCCCGACTCACTCGCTGACTCGTTGCCTGACTGACTGGCCCACTCGCTGACTGACTCGCCGACCGGCCGGCCGACCCGCCCGCCGACTGACTGACTAGTCGGTTAGTGATTCAGTCAGCGAGTCAGTCAGCGAGTCAGCGATTCAGTCAGCGATTCAGTCAGCGAGTCAGCGATTCAGTCAGCGAGTCAGCGATTCAGTCAGCGAGTCAGCGATTCAGTCAGCGAGTCAGCGATTCAGTCAGCGAGTCAGCGATTCAGTCAGCGAGTCAGCGATTCAGTCAGCGAGTCAGCGATTCAGTCAGCGAGTCAGCGATTCAGTCAGCGAGTCAGTCAGCGAGTCAGCGATTCAGTCAGCGAGTCAGTCAGCGAGTCAGCGATTCAGTCAGCGAGTCAGCGAGTCAGTCAGCGAGTCAGCGATTCAGTCAGCGAGTCAGCGATTCAGTCAGCGATTCAGTCAGCGATTCAGTCAGCGAGTCAGCGATTCAGTCAGTGAGTCAGCGATTCAGTCAGCGAGTCAGCGATTCAGTCAGCGAGTCAGCGATTCAGTCAGCGAGTCAGCCAGTCAGTCAGCCAGTCAGTCAGCCAGTCAGCGAGTCAGTCAGCGAGTCAGTCAGTCAGCGAGTCAGTCAGCCAGTCAGCGAGTCAGCCAGTCAGCCAGCCAGCCGAGTCAGCGAGTCGGTCAGCGAGTCGGCCAGTCGGTCAGCGAGTCGGCCAGTCGGTCAGCGGGTCAACGAGTCGGTCAGCGAGTCGGTCAGCGAGTCGGCCAGTCGGTCAGCGAGTCGGCCAGTCGGTCAGCGAGTCGGCCAGTCGGTCAGCGAGTCGGCCAGTCGGTCAGCGAGTCGGCCAGTCGGTCAGCGAGTCGGCCAGTCGGTCAGCGAGTCGGCCAGTCGGTCAGCGAGTCGGCCAGTCGGTCAGCGAGTCGTTCAGCGAGTCGGCCAGTCGGTCAGCGGGTCAGCGAGTCGGTCAGCGAGTCAGCCAGTCGGCCAGCGAGTCAGTCAGCCAGTCGGTCAGCGAGTCAGCCAGTCGGTCAGCGAGTCAGCCAGTCGGTCAGCGAGTCAGCCAGTCGGTCAGCGAGGCAGCCAGTCGGTCAGCGAGGCAGCCAGTCGGTCAGCGAGGCAGCCAGTCGGTCAGTCAGCGAGCAAGTGAGCCAGTCAGCAAGCGAGTGAGCCAGACAGCCTCGCTAACTGACTCGCTGACTCATAGTGAGCGAGTCAGTCAATGACTGACTGACTGACTGACTGAGTCAGTGAGTGACTGACTGACTCGCTGACTGACTCACTGGCTGACTCACTGGCTGACTCCCTCACTGACTCGCTGGCTTGCTCACTCACTGACTGACTCACTAATTCGCTGACTGACTAGCTGAGTCACTCGCTGACTGGCTGCCTCGCCGACTGGCTGCCTCGCCGACCGACTCGCCGATTGACTCGCTGATTGACTCGCTGATTGACTCACTTGCTGACTGACTCGCTGACTCACTGACCGACTGACTCGCTGATTGACTCACTTGCTGACTGACTCACTTGCTGACTCACTGACTGACTGGTTGACTAACTCACTGATTGACTGACTGGTTGACTCACTCACTCAGACTCACTCACTGACGCACTGATTGACTGACTCGCTCACTGACTGACTCACTGACTGGCTGACTAACTCACTGATTCACCGATTGACTAACTCACCGATTGACTGACTGGCTCGCTGACTCACTAATTCGCTGACTGACTGACTCACTGACCGAATCACTGACTGACTCACTGACCGAATGACTGAATCACTGACCGACTCACTGACTGGTTGACTAACTCACTGACTGACTGACTGACTCACTCACTCACTCACTGACGCACTCACTGGCTGACTCACTGATTGACTCACTGACTGGCTGACTAACTCACTGATTCACCGATTGACTAACTCACCGATTGACTGGCTGACTGACTCGCTGACTGCCCGACTCGCTGACTGCCCGACTCGCTGACTGCCCGACTCGCTCACTGACTCGTTGCCTGACTGACTGGCTCACTCACTGACTCGTTGCCTGACTGACTGGCTCACTCACTTACTCACTCACTCACTGACTGATTGGCTGACTCGCTGACTGACTCACCGACTCATTGATTGACTGAATCACTGACCGGCTGACCGAATCACCGACCGACTGACCCACTCGCTGACTGACTCGCTGACCGACCGACTGACTCACTCGCCGATTGGCTGACTCGCCGACTGGCTGGCTGACTCACTCACTCACAGACTCGCCGACCGACCAGTGACCGGCAGTGAGTCAGCCAGTCAGTGAGGCAGCCAGTCAGTCAGTGAGGCAGTGAGTCAGTCAGCGAGTGACTCAGCAAGTCAGTCAGTCAGTCAGCCAGTGAGTGAGCAAGCCAGCGAGTCAGTGAGTGAGTGAGTCAGCCAGTCAGTCAGTCAGTCATTGACTGACTCGCTCACTATGAGTCAGCGAGGCTGTCTGGCTCACTCGCTTGCTGACAGACTCACTGACCGACTCACCGACCGACTGACTCACTCACTCACTGACCGACTCACTGACCGACCGACTCACTGACTGACTCACTGACTGACTCACTGACCGACCGACTGACTCACTCACTGACCGACTGACCCACTCACCGACTCACTGACCGACTCACTGACCGACTGACTCACTGACCGACCGACTGACTCACTCACTGACCGACTGACCCACTCACCGACTCACTGACCGACTCACTGACCGACTGACTCACTGACTGACTCACTGACTGACTCACTGACTGACTCACTGACTGACTCACTGACTGACTCACTGACTGACTCACTGACTGACTCACTGACTGACTCACTGACTGACTCACTGACCGACTCACTGACCGACTCACTGACCGACTCACTGACCGACTCACTGACCGACTCACTGACCGACTCGCTGACCGACTCGCTGACCGACTCGCTGACCGACTCGCTGACCGACTCGCTGACCGACTCGCTGACCGACTCGCTGACCGACTCGCTGACCGACTCGCTGACCGACTCGCTGACTGGTTGACTGACTCACTCACTGACTGATTCACTGACTGACTGGTTGACTGACTCACTCACTGGCTGACTCACTGATTCACCGATTGACTGACCGACTCGCCGACTGACCGACTCGCCGACTGACCGACTCACTGATTGACTGACTCACTGACCGACTGACTCGCTTATTGACTCACTTGCTGACTGACTCACTTGCTGACTCACTTGCTGACTGACTCACTGACCGACTGACTGAATCACTGACTGACTCACTGACTGACTGGTTGACTAACTCACTCACAGACTCACTGACGCACTCACTGGCTGACTCACTGATTGACTGACTCGCTCACTGACTGGCTGACTAACTCACTGATTCACCGATTGACTAACTCACCGATTGACTGGCTGGCTCGCTGGCTGACTCGCTGGCTGACTGACTGGCTGACTCGCTGACTGACTGACTGGGTGACTCGCTGACTGACTGACTGGCTGACTCGCTCACTGACTGACTGGCTGACTCGCTCACTGACTGACTGGCTGACTCGCTCACTGACTGACTGGCTGACTCGCTCACTGACTGACTGGCTGACTCGCTCACTGACTGACTGGCTGACTCGCTCACTGACTGACTGGCTGACTCGCTCACTGACTGACTGACTGGCTGACTCGCTCACTCACTCGCTCGCTGGCTGGCTCACTCGCTGGCTGGCTGACTCACTCGCTGACTCACTGGCTGACTCACTCACTGACTCACTCACTGACTGGCTGACTCACTCACTCACTCACTGACTGGCTGACTCACTCACTCACTAATTCACTTACTGACTGACTCATTCGCTGATTGACTGACTCGCTCACTATGAGTCAGTGAGTCAGTCAGCAAGGCTGGCTGGCTCACTCGCTGGCTGACTGGCTCGCTGACTCACTTGTTGACTCGTTCGCTGACTCGCTCACCGATGCGCTCGCTCGCTCACTGGCTCGCCGCCCGGCCCGCCCGCTCACCGACTGATTGACTGACTGACTGACTCACTCACTCGCTGACTGCCTGACTCACTGCCTCACTCGCTCACTCACTGACAGTGAGTGAGACATCAGTGAGTGACTCAGTCAAACTGACTCGCTGACTGACTGACTCACTGACTGACTCACTGCCTTGCTGACTGCCTGACTCACTCGATTATTTAATTCTATGCGCAAAAGAATTAGCGACCAAATTTTACGTACGGAATCTAATTTTCTCACTTCCCGATGCAACAAATAATTACACAAATTTTTACCGCACAAATGTGAAATTTGCCATGACCATTCTTTATGTACTAAATATTGGAAATTGAAAGGGGGTCACTTACTTTTATGCATAGGTTTGAATAATCAAGTTGCAACCCTATGTAATGTAACTAATAACACACAGCTGTTCCACCCATCATCCACAGTACAGGGGGAAAGTAAGTGACCCCCTATGTAATGTAACTAATAACACACAGCTGTACCGCCCATCATCCACAGTACAGGAGGAAAGTAAGTGACCCCCTATGTAATGTAACTAATAACACACAGCTGTACCGCCCATCATCCACAGTACAGGAGGAAAGTAAGTGACCCCCTATGTAATGTAACTAATAACACACAGCTGTACCGCCCATCATCCACAGTGCAGGAGGAAAGTAAGTGACCCCTATGTAATGTAACCAATAACACACAGCTGTACCACCCATCATCCACAGTACAGGAGGAAAGTAAGTGACCCCCTATGTAATGTAACTAATAACACACAGCTGTACCGCCCATCATCCACAGTACAGGAGGAAAGTAAGTGACCCCCTATGTAATGTAACTAATAACACACAGCTGTTCCACCCATCATCCACAGTACAGGAGGAAAGTAAGTGACCCCCTATGTAATGTAACTAATAACACAGCTGTACCGCCCATCATCCACAGTACAGGAGGAAAGTAAGTGACCCCCTATGTAATGTAACTAATAACACACAGCTGTACCGCCCATCATCCACAGTACAGGAGGAAAGTAAGTGACCCCCTATGTAATGTAACTAACAACACACAGCTGTACCGCCCATCATCCACAGTACAGGGGGAAAGTAAGTGACCCCCTATGTAATGTAACTAATAACACACAGCTGTACCGCCCATCATCCACAGTACAGGAGGAAAGTAAGTGACCCCCTATGTAATGTAACTAATAACACACAGCTGTACCGCCCATCATCCACAGTACAGGAGGAAAGTAAGTGACCCCCTATGTAATGTAACTAACAACACACAGCTGTACCGCCCATCATCCACAGTACAGGGGGAAAGTAAGTGACCCCCTATGTAATGTAACTAATAACACACAGCTGTACCGCCCATCATCCACAGTACAGGGGGAAAGTAAGTGACCCCCTATGTAATGTAACTAATAACACACAGCTGTACCGCCCATCATCCACAGTACAGGAGAAAAGTAAGTGACCCCCTATGTAATATAACTAATAACACACAGCTGTACCGCCCATCATCCACAGCACAGGAGGAAAGTAAGTGACCCCCTATGTAATGTAACTAATAACACACAGCTGTTCCACCCATCATCCACAGTACAGGGGGAAAGTAAGTGACCCCCTATGTAATGTAACTAATAACACACAGCTGTACCGCCCATCATCCACAGTACAGGAGGAAAGTAAGTGACCCCCTATGTAATGTAACTAATAACACACAGCTGTACCGCCCAGCATCCACAGTACAGGAGGAAAGTAAGTGACCCCCTATGTAATGTAATAACACACAGCTGTACCGCCCATCATCCACAGTACAGGGGGAAAGTAAGTGACCCCCTATGTAATGTAACTAATAACACAGCTGTACCGCCCATCATCCACAGTACAGGAGGAAAGTAAGTGACCCCCTATGTAATCTAACTAATAACACACAGCTGTACCACCCATCCCCCACAGTACAGGAGGAAAGTAAGTGACCCCCTATGTAATATAACTAATAACACACAGCTGTACCGCCCATCATCCACAGTGCAGGAGGAAAGTAAGTGACCCCCTATGTAATGTAACTAATAACACACAGCTGTACCGCCCATCATCCACAGTACAGGAGGAAAGTAAGTGACCCCCTATGTAATGTAACTAATAACACACAGCTGTACCGCCCATCATCCACAGTACAGGAGGAAAGTAAGTGACCCCCTATGTAATGTAACTAATAACACACAGCTGTACCGCCCATCATCCACAGTGCAGGAGGAAAGTAAGTGACCCCCTATGTAATGTAATAACACACAGCTGTACCACCCATCCCCCACAGTACAGGAGGAAAGTAAGTGACCCCCTATGTAATATAACTAATAACACACAGCTGTACCGCCCATCATCCACAGTGCAGGAGGAAAGTAAGTGACCCCCTATGTAATGTAACTAATAACACACAGCTGTACCGCCCATCATCCACATTGCAGGAGGAAAGTAAGTGACCCCCTATGTAATGTAACTAATAACACACAGCTGTACCGCCCATCATCCACAGTACAGGAGGAAAGTAAGTGACCCCCTATGTAATGTAACTAATAACACACAGCTGTACCGCCCATCATCCACAGTACAGGAGGAAAGTAAGTGACCCCCTATGTAATGTAACTAATAACACACAGCTGTACCGCCCATCATCCACTGTACAGGAGGAAAGTAAGTGACCCCCTATGTAACTAATACCACACAGCTGTACTGCACAAACTTGACATTTGGCCTGACCATTCCTATGCTATGTAACTAATAACATATCTGTACCCCACAATATATGAGACCGCTTCATTCCTGTCAGTATATACTCAGATTTCTAAATGCGTTTTGTTTTGCTGAGAAGATAACTGACTGCCGTATGTATTGAAAGGCTGTAAAGTACAAAAGGAAGTGGACATGGACTGCTGGGATGGAGTGTGCCTTCAAGTATAACAAGGGGCTGCAACCTTCAGTCTGGGGAGGAAATTAGAATAAAAAGGGGCGTTACCTTTCAGGGTAAAAATGAGGAGAGTGTGTGAGGTGGACATTCTGTGGGGTGACATTATCACATAGGAGAGAGATTTATCTCAGATTCCTCTCAGTGTACAGGCAGATAGGAGAGAGATCTATCTGATCTGTGTGTTATGAGCAGAGTGTGTGAGGTGGACATTCTGTGGGGTGACATTACCACATACAGTCTGAGATAAATCAGATAGATTCCTCTCAGTGTGTAGGCAGATGGAGAGAGATTTATCTCAGACTGTATGTGGTAATGTTACCCCACAGAATGTCCACCTCACACACTCTGCTCATAACACACAGATCAGATAAATCTCTCTCCGATCTGCCTATACACTGAGAGGAATCTGAGATAAATCTCTCCCCTATCTGCCTATACACTGAGAGGAATCTATCTGATCTGTGTGTTATGAGCAGAGTGTGAGAGGTGGACATTCTGTGGGGTGACATTACCACATACAGTCTGAGATAAATCTCTCTCCATCTGCCTGTACACTGAGAGGAATCTATCTGATCTGTGTGTTATGAGCAGCGTGTGTGAGGTGGACATTCTGTGGGGTGACATTACCACATACAGTCGGAGATAGGAGAGAGATTTATCTGCCTAAAAATGGGAAGGAACTGAATGACCAACAGAGCATCAAGGATAGGTGGAGGGAATACTCAGAGGAACTATATGCATGCAGCCACATACCTGGACCATTGCCCCCCCCCCCCCCCCGGCGGCACAGCTCACACCATCCATTATGTAACTTTATTGTGCATCAAGAATTAACCATAAAATCACCGCTGACGTCTTTCACTCCTGGAATTTCTCAGGGCGCGGACGGGCGCCAGTGGTTATTTACAAAATGTCTGCTTGGGTACTGCGGCTTGCTCCAGCATCCGCTCCTGTCCTCTGAGCAGGCAGCCTGTGGGGGAGGAGCCATGTATCCTTCATGGTGGCTGCGGCACGGTCCTGTAGCGTGTCGGCTCTGCGCAGGATAGTGGCGCTTGGAGAACCCCTCCCCCCTCCAGTAGTAGGAAAGGATGAGGCAAAGTAAAAATTACTGGAGCAAAAGTGGGGTTTTAGAGAGGAATCGGCACCTCCGGTAGGCAATTAGTCACATGTGTCCTCTGCAGACTATCTACTCCCAGGGCGCACAGTCCAAGAGCCCTGAAGAACATCTTCAAGTGTTGAGCTTCAAGTCCATCAGTAGAGGCACCAGGCGGAGCCTTAACCTTCCCAGCCCTCCCACAACTGGTCCCTGCAGGACAGAAGAGACAAAGTCAAACCAGCAGCGAGGCAAGCGCCGGGGGGTGGTGGGGGGTGGGAGGAGGAGCGGCAGCGAGGCAAGCGTCGGGGGGTGGTGGGGGAGGAGGAGCGGCAGCGAGGCAAGCGCCGGTGGGGGGGGGGGGGGGGTGGGAGGAGGAGCGGCAGCGAGGCAAGCGCCGGTGGGGGGGGGGGTTGGGAGGAGAAGCGGCAGCGAGGCAAGCGTCGGGGGGTGGTGGGGGAGGAGGAGCGGCAGCGAGGCAAGCGCCGGGGGGTGGGGGGGGAGGAGGAGCGGCAGCGAGGCAAGCGCCGGGGGGTGGTGGGGGAGGAGCGGCAGCGAGGCAAGCGCCGGGGGGTGGTGGGGGAGGAGGAGCGGCAGCGAGGCAAGCGCCGGGGGGTGGTGGGGGAGGAGGAGCGGCAGCGAGGCAAGCGCCGGGGGGTGGGGGGGGGAGGAGCAGCGGCAGCGAGGCAAGCGCCGGGGGGTGGGGGGGGGGGAGGAGCAGCGGCAGCGAGGCAAGCGCCGGGGGGTGGGGGGGGGAGGAGCAGCGGCAGCGAGGCAAGCGCCGGGGGGTGGGGGGGGGAGGAGCAGCGGCAGCGAGGCAAGCGCCGGGGGGTGGGGGGGGGGGGAGCAGCGGCAGCGAGGCAAGCGCCGGGGGGTGGGGGGGGAGGAGCAGCGGCAGCGAGGCAAGCGTCGGGGGGTGGGGGGGGGGGGGAGGAGCAGCGGCAGCGAGGCAAGCGCCGGGGGGTGGGGGGGGGAGGAGCAGCGGCAGCGAGGCAAGCGCCGGGGGGGTGGGGGGGGGGGGGGAGGAGCAGCGGCAGCGAGGCAAGCGCCGGGGGGGTGGGGGGGGGGGGGAGCAGCGGCAGCGAGGCAAGCGCCGGGGGGGTGGGGGGGGGGGAGGAGCAGCGGCAGCGAGGCAAGCGCCGGGGGGGTGGGGGGGGGGGGGGAGGAGCAGCGGCAGCGAGGCAAGCGCCGGGGGGGGGGGGGGGGGGGGGGGGGGGGGGAGAGGAGCAGCGGCAGCGAGGCAAGCGCCGGAGGGGTGGGGGGGGGGAGGAGCAGCGGCAGCGAGGCAAGCGCCGGGGGGTGGGGGGGGAGGAGCAGCGGCAGCGAGGCAAGCGCCGGGGGGTGGGGGGGGGGGGAGGAGCAGCGGCAGCGAGGCAAGCGCCGGGGGGGGGGGGGGGGGTTGAGGAGCAGCGGCAGCGAGGCAAGCGCCGGGGGGTGGGGGGGCGGAGGAGCAGCGGCAGCGAGGCAAGCGCCGGGGGGGGTGGGGGGAGGAGCAGCGGCAGCGAGGCAAGCGTCGGGGGGTGGGGAGGAGCAGCGGCAGCGAGGCAAGCGTCGGGGGGTGGGGAGGAGCGGCAGCGAGGCAAGCGTCGGGGGGTGGGGAGGAGCGGCAGCGAGGCAAGCGTCGGGGGGTGGGGAGGAGCGGCAGCGAGGCAAGCGTCGGCGCCAAAGGAGACGGCCACTACTCCAATACCGCGGGAAGGAGTAAGAGAACTATAATAGCTGGAGGGTTGTGGGGGCTGAACTGGCGCCCCCTGACGGCACAAGACGGTGAAAAAACTCACAGACTTTTCGAGGATGGTCTCTTCGCTTTTGGCCACTTCCGACGCTGAAGTTGTCTGATTCCGAGCGGAAAGAAAGGAAAAAACAAAACTGTAAACTATCATGGGAAATGATGGCACAAAGACACGCACGTTATAGAGGGAAGGACAAAGACGTGTAAACTGACAGCCCACGGGACCACCGGTAATGGAAGACCCCCGGCTGAACTTACTTGTACTGCTCGAAGCTCTCGTCCTTCACACCTACAAGAAAAAGAGAAGTCAGAAAGCTGCGCCAAACATGGAGGTAAGGTGCGCACTGCGTGGTTGTCTAATGTACGGACTTTCAAGGTGCCCCCGCCTGACGGCAGGCTAGAGGTACAGCAGAGTGAGGTTAGCCAACACAGACCTCTAGCCTGAGACAGGGGACACTACAGCTCCCAGCATGCCAGTCTCCCCCGACCGGCTGGGAGTTGCAGTTCGCCACTTACCGAGCTCCACGTTCCGCGTGCGGGGGTTGCATTGCCTGGACCCCCGACAACTGCGCAGCTCCATTAGCTCCACATGTAGCTGGTTGAGGACATCACGCTCCAAAGTGTTCACCGCATTAATCAACTGCAACAGAGAAATGTCACAACTGCTGATAAAGGACAACAGCGGCCACCCTCCTAGCCCTGATGCATGGCGCCCTCCCATGGACAGTACCTGGTACGGGTCGGTGTTGAGGTCAAAGTACTCCAGGAAGCCGGTAGCGAATTCGCAGAACAGGAAATTGTGGCTCTCGTTTATGGTCCGCAGACACCAATACGTGTTGTTGTTGGCGCTGGTGCAGGCGCAGAATGGCCCCACTGTATGGGAAGAGAGGCGGCAGCATTAGCCATCTGGGGGGATAATACCTCTGCTATCTGGCAGCCCTGGAAGAAGGAAGCTCAACCCTCTAGAATGAGTTGATCTGCAAAACACTGTTCAATATTTTCAACATTTCTGCTTGCTGTCTGTGACTGCAAACCTTCCTAGACAGGAAAGGCTGAAAATAAACCCTCAGCTGTAAGGACTGGAGGTAGTTGTTACAATGTATCAGTGCAGATGACCCTGAGGAGCTGAATACAGCAACAGTACGGCTCTCTGCGACCTGCACTGATACACTGGAAGAAACCCTGCAGCCTGGGCCGGTAGTGAGACCTTACATGTCCAGAAGGGGGCGGTCTGCCAGTGCTGGTTGTCGTGGGTGAAGCAGGTGAGGCCGGGCATGCTGCATGTGTCGTTGTTCTTCAGCCTCTTCAGCAGTTTGCGCAGCTTCTTCTTACGCCGCTGCTCTCGCAGAAGCCACGTCTTATCGTGTTCTTTCACCGATTTCCTGGGTGCAAACAGAGCGGTCAGGAGCAGTCAGGAGGGTCTACACACAACGGGCAGCCGCTGGGTGCACTTACTTATAGGGGTGCATGAGGGGGCCCCCGCTCCTTGGTTTTCCCTTCTTGTGGTTGAAGTGATAACTGCGAGAGACAGACACGTGAATATAAGCATACATCTGTACATGTGACCACCGTAGCCGCGTCTTCAGGGAGCCTTCCAGGAGGAGCTACCTGATCCTGCTGCAGTCACAGTCATCAGGCCGACTCTTCTTCAGGTGACCTCTGACCTCCCGCAGGTTCTTAATCTTATTCTGTAACGTTTCTATCTATAAAACAATCATGACAAACTCAGATCTGCTGATGGGGAGGGGGCACTGACCGCCGCACCCCGTATGGACTACTGTTATATTCTGTATTCTGCTCCAGAGCTGCACTCACTATACTGCTGCTGGAGTCACTGTGTACATACATTACTTATCCTGTACTGCTCCTGAGTTACATCCTATATTATACTGCAGAGCTGCACTCACTATTCTGCTGGTGGAGTCACTGTGTATACATACATCACTTATCCTGTACTGCTCCTGAGTTACATCCTGTATTATACTCCAGAGCTGCACTCACTATTCTGCTGGTGGAGTCACTGTGTATACATACATCACTTATCCTGTACTGCTCCTGAGTTACATCCTGTATTATACCCCAGAGCTGCACTCACTATTCTGCTGGTGGAGTCACTGTGTACATACATTACTTATCCTGTACTGATCCTGAGTTACATCCTGTATTATACCCCAGAGCTGCACTCACTATTCTGCTGGTGGAGTCACTGTATACATACATTACTTATCCTGTACTGCTCCTGAGTTACATCCTGTATTATACTGCAGAGCTGCACTCACTATTCTGCTGGTGGAGTCACTGTGTACATACATTACTTATCCTGTACTGATCCTGAGTTACATCCTGTATTATACTCCAGAGCTGCACTCACTATTCTGCTGGTGGAGTCACTGTGTACATACATTACTTATCCTGTACTGATCCTGAGTTACATCCTGTATTATACCCCAGAGCTGCACTCACTATTCTACTGGTGGAGTCACTGTATACATACATTACTTATCCTGTACTGCTCCTGAGTTACATCCTGTATTATACCCCAGAGCTGCACTCACTATTCTGCTGGCGAAGTCACTGTGTACATACATTACTTATCCTGTACTGATCCTGAGTTACATCCTATATTATACTGCAGAGCTGCACTCACTATTCTGCTGGTGGAGTCTCTGTGTACATACATTACTTATCCTGTACTGCTCTTGAGTTACATCCTGTATTATACCCCAGAGCTGCACTCACTATTCTGCTGGTGGAGTCACTGTGTACATACATTACTTATCCTGTACTGATCCTGAGTTACATCCTGTATTATACCCCAGAGCTGCACTCACTATTCTGCTGGTGGAGTCACTGTGTACATACATTACTTATCCTGTACTGCTCTTGAGTTACATCCTGTATTATACCCCAGAGCTGCACTCACTATTCTGCTGGTGGAGTCATTGTGTTTGTGGGGTCTCCTTACCTCGTGGTCGATGTGCAGCTTGTGGTCTTTCCAGGCCTGCAGGGACTTATACAGGTCCGGGTCGCATTGCACACTGTCATTAGGGAGGATGTGGCACCTATGTTTGGGACAGGACATTATAAAGTGTGAGAACCTGCCTCTCGTCAGCGGCCACCGCCGCCACTTTTCCTGGGCCCGCCCCCTCCCTCCCATCAGCCGCCACTTTTCCTGGGCCCGCCCCCTCCCTCCCGTCAGCGGCCACTTTTCCTGGGCCCGCCCCCTCCCTCCCGTCAGCGGCCACTTTTCCTGGGCCCGCCCCCTCCCTCCCGTCAGCGGCCACTTTTCCTGGGCCCGCCCCCTCCCTCCCGTCAGCGGCCACTTTTCCTGGGCCCGCCCCCTCCCTCCCGTCAGCGGCCACTTTTCCTGGGCCCGCCCCCTCCCTCCCGTCAGCGGCCACTTTTCCTGGGCTCGCCCCCTCCCTCCCGTCAGCCGCCACTTTTCCTGGGCTCGCCCCCTCCCTCCCGTCAGCGGCCACTTTTCCTGGGCCTGTCCCCTCCCTCCTGTCAGCAGCCGCTGCCGCCACTTTTCCTGGGCCCGCCCCCTCCCACCCGTCTGCGGCCGCCATGTTCGTGACCCCCCACGCGTTACTAGGATATTTTCCGTATCCACGACCTCTCCTGTCACCTGTGGGTCACCTTCACAGTGCTGGGCACAGCTAGTTCATTTGTGATCCCTCCTGTCCCACTGAAGTCTTCCTGATCCTCGTCGTCATCCGGTTCAGGCGGCTGCAGTCTGGTGAAGTTGCTCCTCAGCACCGGCTCATACTCCTGCTCTATGTCCATACTAATGAGATCACTGGCTGCAGAGCGCACGGAACGGTTCCTCAGGTAAGTGGCCTTGTACTCTGTAGGGAAGAGGCAGCAGCGGGGTTAATGTGAGATGGGAGAGGGCAGCTCTGCAGTACCACAAACTGCCCACTAGATGGTGCAGAGACACAACCCAGAGACGAGGGACAGGAAGCCTCCAAGGAGGGCCACAGTGTCATCTGTTCCTCTGCAGAGTATATGAAGGGATAAATGGGGTTACGGCTTGAGGCAGAGAGGCTTCTGGGTATTGGGACTTGTTGGGACGGGCTCTGTGCAGATTACAGGGACCCCAACCGTGCCATTGCTCAAGGACTCACTTTTCTTGGCTAGCAGCTTCTTGCGGCGGCTGAGCGTGGAGCTCTCGTAGCTGGTGCTGTCGCAGTCGCATTCGTCACTGCTGGTGCTGTAGTAAGTGCTCATGAGGTTGGGGGACATCTTTCTGCTTTCGGGGGTCGCAGACAGACTCGCCATCCCCTTACACTTGTGCAGGCGCAGCGTCCCGGCAGGATCCTCCACGCACTGCCACTTCTGAGAACATAGAATATTCGAAATCAGAAAGGGGCAAAGATAAACCAAAAGTGGGCACCGTCACTTAAACCCCCCCCCCCCCCAGACTCATCCGACAGGGAGTAGGCAGATATAACCACCAAATCATCACCCCAGACTCATCCGAAAGTCGACATACTGATATGACCTTTAAACTAGAACAATATGGGAAGTGAAAAGTAACAATACACAGCTAATAAATACATCTGAGAACCTCGTTATTAGAAGTGGGAAGAAAGAACAAGGACAGACAGTTCAGAAGGCAAGTAGAGGAGTAAGAGACCCCGATCACAAACTAACATGTTTATACACAAATGCACAGAGCTGGGAAACAAACAAGGGGAATTGGAGCTCCGAACACAGGAAGAGAAATATGATGTCATCGGCATCACAGAAGCTTGGTGGGATGATACACATGATTGGATACAAGGCTTGGAGGATACAATGTATTTATAAGAAACAGACCTAATAAAAGGGGAGGAGGTGTTGTGTTGTATGTTAGGAGAACATTCATCTCCACAGAGATTCAAGCTTCAGAGCTGGGAGTTCTGTAGGAACTGTTTGGGTAAGAATACAAGGAGAGAACAGCAGAAAGGACACCATTGTAGGCATTTACTATAGGCCGCCTGGACAAGCAGAAGATATGGAGGAACTCTTTCTACATCAGATGGCCAAGCTCTCAAAGAAGCCCAACATAGTGATCATGGGAGATTTTACCCATCCAGACATTTGTTGGGAATCTCTCAGGTAAAAGTAAATGAAGAAAAACAGGCAAACACCTTTCTCTGGCTGCGCTCTGCTGCAGGATCTCAGAAGCTTAGGGGGAATAAGCTACTATCACAACAGTAAATAGTCAGCCAATTTATTCCCAATACATGAAAACGATAAAAGTAGGGTTAAGGTACCTCCCCTAACAAATAGCAAATACCTGATTTGTGTTTCAGGTAAAAGTAATGGATCCAACAGATTCTTATCGGCTCTTGGTGACAACTTTATCTTCCAGAAGGTAGAAGAGAAAACAAGGGGGTCTGCTATCTTGGACCTAATTCTTACCAACAGGGAGGGAATGGTTGGGGAAGTAAGGGTGGCTGGGACCTTAGGAGGCAGTGATCATGATATCCTTGGATGTTGGATAACAAGGGGAGGAAGACCTGAGAAGACTCAGACCTCAAGGTTGGATTTCAGAAAGGCAGATTTAATGGACTCAGAGAGAGGAAGAATCCAACGGCCGGATGTTCTTAAGCACAGAAATGTCCAAGAAGGTGGGGAAATATTGTGAAATGAGATTCTCAAAGCACAATCGTTACCAATCCTTAAAAGAAGGAAGAATGGGAAGCATTTAAAGAGACCCGGATGGATGAACACAGAACTTGTACACATGTTAGAGGAAGAAAATATGTTTATCAAATGGAAAGAGGGGAAATATCTAAAGAAGAATATAATGGGGTCTGCAGAAACTGTAGGGCAAGTGTCAGAAAAGCTAAAGCTGATAATGAACTGAGGCTTGTAAGAGAGGCCAAAAGCAATAAAAAAGGATTTGTGGGGTCAAAAGCAAAAGAAAAGTCACAGATGTTATTGGATTCTTACAGGATGAAAATGGTGAATTGGTTAAGAATGATGGTGAGAAGGATGAACTTTTACATTCCTATTTTGTATCTGTTTTCTCTCAGAAAGTAAATGGAACATCAGCTGATCTTCCCCGTGCTATTGGGGGAATAAAAGAATGCAAGCTATCTGTAAGCAGAGAGATGGTGAGGGAACACTTTGCTGCTTCCTTTAGTATCCTAGGATGCAATACATCTGGACCTTGAGGCTTGAATTCATTTAAATTAGCTGAGGTAATTGCTGAACCACTCGCCACAATCCAGGAGAACAGGAGAAGTCCCAGAAGATTGGAAAAGGGCAAATGTTGTCCCTATCTTCAAAAAAGGGAAGAAGGTGGATCCAGGAAACTACAGGCCTGTGAGCCTGACTTCTATACCGGGAAAGATCGCTGAACATATTATTACACAGCATGTATGCCAGTACTTGGATGAGAATGGAGTAATTAACCAGAGCCAGCATGGGTTTGTAACAAACAAGTCATGCCAGACTAATCTAGTTTCTTTCTATGACAGAATCACTGACCGGGTGGATCAGGGAGATGCGGTGGATATAGTATATCTTGGCTTTAGTAAAGTATCTGACAAAGTATCTCATACCAGACTTATTGAAAAAATGACCAAATCTGGGATTGACAAGGCAACTGTTAGGTGGATTCACAACTGACTGAGTGATCGTACTCAAAGAGTGGTCATAAATGGCTGCACATCCAAGTGGAAGAATGTATCAAGTGGGACCACAAGGCTCTGTCCGAGGCCCAGTGTTGTTCAACATTGTTATAAACGATCTGGAGGAGGGAATTGGGGGAAACTGATCAAATGTGCCAACGGCACAAAGCTAGGAGGGATAGCCAAGGGTCCATTTAGACAGGACGACTGTGGGGCAAACGACGCCTGACACTCAGCTCATCGTGCATCGTTTATGCTGCATATGACTCTGGACGATGAGCTGATCAGTCAATAAGTCGATGGAGAGGGGCGGTGGGAGTGAGGAGAGAAATCTCCTGCAGCCACCCCGCTGTGAGCCAGTGATATTAGCTCCCTTGCAGCAGAACCGCAGGGGATGAGGGGCGGCCATTGTTTGCCCACACTCGTCCCTTCTAAATGTGCCTTAACACTAGGGAAGAGAGAGAGAGAGTATTCAAAAAGATCTAGAAAAGCTTGCACAGTGGTCGGCGACTAACAGAATGGTGTTTAACAAGGGGAAATGCAAAGTCCTACATCTGGGCAAGAAAAATGAGGAAAGCACATACAGAATGGGAGGAATTGGGCTAAGCAGCAGCACATGGGAAAAAGACTTGGGTATACTAATAGATCATAGACTGAACATGAGTCAACAATGTGATGCAGCAGCCAAAAAGGCAAACACAATTCTGGGATGTATTAAGAGAAGCACAGAGTCTAGATCACGTGAGGTCATTACCCCCCTCTACTCTTCCTTAGTCAGACCTCATCTGGAATACTGGGTCCAGTTCTGGGCACCCCACTTTATAAGAGACATCAACAAACTGGAGCAAGTTCAGAGAAGAGTTACCAAGATGGTGAGCGGTCTGCAAATCATGTCCTATGAGGAACGGTTAAAGGATCTGGGAAGGTTTAGCAGAAGAGAAGGCTGAGAGGAGACTTAATAGCTGTCTACAAATATCTGAAGGGCTGTCACAGTGCAGAGGGATCAGCCCTATTCTCATCTGTACAAGGAAAGACTAGAAGCAATGGGATGAAACTGAAAGGGAGGAGACACAGATTAGATATTAGACAGTGAGGGGATCAATGAGTGGAACAGGTTGCCACGGGAGGTGGGGAGTTCTCCTTCAATGGAAGTCTTCAGAGGTGGACAGACATCTGTCTGGGATGATTTAGTGATCCTGCATTGAGCAGGGGGTTGGGCTCGGTGACCCCTCCAACTCCACCATTCTATGGTTCTATAACCTTTATATCTGCCACCCATCTGGCGAGTGATCTACAGATATAAACCTCATACATGCCTTGTCTGCAGTGTTTGGGTCTAACTTGGTTTACCAAGGGGTCTGGACTCTCATACCAGTAGTATCCAGCAGATGTTCCTGCGGAGCTGCGCTCACCTGCCCCAGCTGCTCACAGGCCGTCTGATACTCGGCACGCTGGCACAAGTCTTTGACGCGCTGATACTTGGGCAGGAAGTTCTCCTCTTGAGCGTCCATCTTGTCTGCCTCCCTCTTATGCAGCAGTTTCCTAGCAGGCGGAGAGCAGGGGTTAACGGTGCTATAACGGGGGTGGGGTCAGCATGGCTCCGCCCACTGCGCAGAACTCACCCGCGCTCCACCAGGAACGAATCTCTCCAGACTTTAACTCTTTTCTGAACGTGAAACCTGGAAGAAAACAAACCACAAGGAGGTGATGAGCGGCGGCGGGCGAACAGCGTGACACCAACTGCTTATCACTGCACGTTTCCAGGGCGCAGGGGGCGGGGCAAAGGGGGCGACATTCCCAAGGCTGAGCTGCTCCTCTCCACACTGCTGTGTAGTCACAAATCTACTGCTCTCCTTTACCAGGCAATTCAAGCCGACTGCAGAGAGGTTAATACAAGCTATTGCTCCCTGGTTGCAACCAGTGCAGTGACCGTAGACTATGTCGCCCCCTCCGGTGGACATTATCGCTATTAGTGCACAAGATCTCACCGTGAGGCGACACCCTGAATACAGATGGGGGGGGCGCAGCCAGTAATGTCTACAGCTCCATTCATGTGTTGTCATGGTTACCATCACGGCGTGCGTCGCTCTAAACCTCTGATCAAGGCGGATATGGAGAAGTGACCGCGGTGACTGAATCTGGCGAGTCCTCCGGTTTTAGGCGCGGCTCTTATTATAATCCCCGTGGAGGCACGGAGCGCTCACCTGTTCACTGGCCGCTCCGTGTCCAGAAGCTTCAGGAGCGATTTCCCATCCATGTCCGCAGGAATGTCCAGGCCGGCGATGTCCAGGATGGTCGGGGCGAGGTCTACGTTCAGCACGATGTGCGGGTTCCTGCAGGTGCATGAAAGAGCAGTCACAGGCTGCCCTGCCCGTCCCGCCCCCCTCCAGCCGCCGTCCCGCCCCCCTCCAGCCGCCGTCCCGCCCCCCTCCAGCCGCCGTCCCGCCCCCCTCCAGCCGCCGTCCCGCCCCCCTCCAGCCGCCGTCCCGCCCCCCTCCAGCCGCCGTCCCGCCCCCCTCCAGCAGCGGTCCCGCCCCCTCCAGCAGCGGTCCCGCCCCCTCCAGCCCCTCCAGCCGCGGTCCCGCCCCCTCCAGCCGCGTCGCAGCCCGCCCTGTACTCAAGGCACCTCCAGAGCTGCAGTCACCATTCTGTCAGAACTCACAGAGAGCCGGCGTCCACGTTTGGTCCTCGGATGTAGAAGGGCACTCGGATGTCGAACTCGTAGGGCATGGACTTCCCCTTCACCAGTCCAAACTGGCCGATGTGGTAGCCATGGTCGGCGGTGTAGATGAGGTAGGTGTTGTCCAGCTCCCCCAGCTCCAGCAGCAGCTCATAGATCTAGGGGATCATACTCACCGTTAGCTCACATACAGCAGCTGCACCCTCCTCCAGTCACAGCCAGAGCTGCACCAACTCTTCTCGATTCTTGCACCCACAGAGCAGTGCATTGTGGGAGCTCAGATGAGATGGATCATTTGGAACAGCGCTGCCAGGTCACACAGCTGCGAAGAGCAGAATCATGACTACAGCTCTGGAGGTGACTGGAGATGAGATAGAATACAGGATCAGCCTGTGGAGGCGGGGTCTGAGGCTCCTCCCACTGTCTGGCAATAGCAGGACCCCCATAGATGGACAGACACCCCCAGAATGTAGTTTCCGTCCGGCAGCCACAAATCAGGAGTCCTGACACAATGTAACAACCCCTCAGCAGTGTGGGGGCCGCACCTTCTCCATCGAGTCCTCCACGGACATCAGGGTCTGCAGGCGCCGGCGCTGCAGCAGGTTGGTGAACTCCATGTGGATGGGCATCATGGGCCCCGTGTACCTCATGATCCAGTGCTTGTCAGGGTTCGGGGCGTAGTTGTAGCTCGGGGTTCTGAAAGGCAAAGGGGGTCCCGTCAGTCAGTACAGCACCAATCCTGCCAGATACATCCCCCTGACAACTCCTACGGTCCATTGTTTAGTCCTACATCCGTCCCGCCAATGTACCGCCATATTCACCAAGCCGCGCCTCTCTTCAGAGGGGGAGGAGTCAGACTGAGCGCGCTGCAATAGTGTAAATAAGGATAATTCGCCGTCCTGCGGCCCCAACTACAGTGTCGGTCTTCACTGCAGTCCTGGAATTCTACTCACATGTGCTGAGAGGCATTGGAGAACAGGTTGGCGTATTGGGGTGCGGCGTCTTCGGGGCCGTGGGGGGCGGCGTGGCTCAGCACCATCAGCACCGGGCGGTGGGGGTACATTTTCTTCGAGGTGCGGAAGAAGCTGACGCTGCCGTTGGTGATGAGATCCGTCAGATAGTCCTACAGGGAGGAAACACACCATGAGCCGCTGTCGCACAGCTGAGGGTTTGTTACAGTGTATGACCCCAGACGGTGGCGCTCACCTGGGAGTAGTCGGATCCGTGCTTCTCCTTCACCCCGTTGCGGCAGAGCGTGTAGTTGTAGAAGCGCGAGTTCTTCACTAGCCCCACCCACTCCTTCCAGCCCGGCGGCACGTAGGAGCCGTTGTACTCGTTCAGGTACTTGCCGAAGAACGCTGCAACACATGGAGACACCGCCGTCACATGACCAGGGCAGCGCCACACAGGGAGAGCCCGCCGTCCCATGACCAGGGAGAGACGGCCGTCCCATGACCAGGGAGAGACGGCCGTCCCATGACCAGGGAGAGACGGCCGTCCCATGACCAGGGAGAGACGGCCGTCCCATGACCAGGGAGAGACGGCCGTCCCATGACCAGGGAGAGACGGCCGTCCCATGACCAGGGAGAGACGGCCGTCCCATGACCAGGGAGAGACGGCCGTCCCATGACCAGGGAGAGACGGCCGTCCCATGACCAGGGAGAGACGGCCGTCCCATGACCAGGGAGAGACGGCCGTCCCATGACCAGGGAGAGACGGCCGTCCCATGACCAGGGAGAGACGGCCGTCCCATGACCAGGGAGAGACGGCCGTCCCATGACCAGGGAGAGACGGCCGTCCCATGACCAGGGAGAGACGGCCGTCCCATGACCAGGGAGAGACGGCCGTCCCATGACCAGGGAGAGACGGCCGTCCCATGACCAGGGAGAGACGGCCGTCCCATGACCAGGGAGAGACGGCCGTCCCATGACCAGGGAGAGACGGCCGTCCCATGACCAGGGAGAGACGGCCGTCCCATGACCAGGGAGAGACGGCCGTCCCATGACCAGGGAGAGACGGCCGTCCCATGACCAGGGAGAGACGGCCGTCCCATGACCAGGGAGAGACCGCCGTCCCATGACCAGGGAGAGACGGCCGTCCCATGACCAGGGAGAGACGGCCGTCCCATGACCAGGGAGAGACCGCCGTCCCATGACCAGGGAGAGACCGCCGTCCCATGACCAGGGAGAGACCGCCGTCCCATGACCAGGGAGAGACCGCCGTCCCATGACCAGGGAGAGACCGCCGTCCCATGACCAGGGAGAGACCGCCGTCCCATGACCAGGGAGAGACCGCCGTCCCATGACCAGGGAGAGACGGCCGTCCCATGACCCGGGCGGCGCCACACAGGGAGAGACGGCCGTCCCATGACCCGGGCGGCGCCACACAGGGAGAGACGGCCGTCCCATGACCCGGGCGGCGCCACACAGGGAGAGACGGCCGTCCCATGACCAGGGCGGCGCCACACAGGGAGAGACGGCCTTCCCATGACCAGGGCGGCGCCACACAGGGAGAGACCGCCTTCCCATGACCAGGGCGGCGCCACACAGGGAGAGACCGCCTTCCCATGACCAGGGCGGCGCCACACAGGGAGAGACCGCCGTCCCATAACGAGGGCAGAGCCACACAGGGAGAGACCGCCGTCCCATAACGAGGGCAGCGCCACACAGGGAGAGACCGCCGTCCCATAACGAGGGCAGCGCCACACAGGGAGAGACCGCCGTCCCATAACGAGGGCAGCGCCACACAGGGAGAGACCGCCGTCCCATAACGAGGGCAGCGCCACACAGGGAGAGACCGCCGTCCCATAACGAGGGCAGCGCCACACAGGGAGAGACCGCCGTCCCATAACGAGGGCAGCGCCACACAGGGAGAGACCGCCGTCCCATAACGAGGGCAGCGCCACACAGGGAGAGACCGCCGTCCCATAACGAGGGCAGCGCCACACAGGGAGAGACCGCTGTCACATGACCAGGGCACTGCACGCCGCCACACAGAAAACTCCAGTATGGCCGCCTGCACACGGGCGGAAATCCTGCCGCGGGATTTCCGCCGCTCAAAGCCTGCATAGGAGTGCATTACAATACGCACTCCTATGCAGATGGCCGCGGCATGTCCTATTTTTGTGTGGGGCTCGCAGAGCCTCGCACAGATACGTCACTCACCCAGCCGCCGGCTCCGGTCTGCGCATGCGCCGGCACATGAAAGAGCCGGGGCCGCCAGGCGCGGGTGAGTACGCGCTCGTCTCTGCAGGCGCTGGGGTCGGGTCTCGCGACTGTCTGCTGAGGCGGGTATCTAATCTAATCCTATGTGATGCTGTCTGCTGAGCTGTGTATCTAATCCTGTCCTGTGCGATACCGTCTGCTGAGCCGGGTATCTAATCCTATCCTATGTGATACCGTCTGCTGAGCCGTGTATCTAATCCTATCCTGTGTGATACTGTCTGCTGAGCCGTGTATCTAATCCTATCCTGTGTGATACTGTCTGCTGAGCCGTGTATCTAATCCTATCGTATGTGATACCGTCTGCTTACCCGGGTATCTAATCCTATCCTGTGTGATACCGTCTGCTGAGTCGGGTATCTAATCCTGTCCTGTGTGATACCGTCTGCTGAGCCGGGTATCTAATCCTATCCTATGTGATACCGTCTGCTGAGCCGTGTATCTAATCCTATCCTGTGTGATACTGTCTGCTGAGCCGTGTATCTAATCCTATCCTGTGTGATACTGTCTGCTGAGCCGTGTATCTAATCCTATCGTATGTGATACCGTCTGCTTACCCGGGTATCTAATCCTATCCTGTGTGATACCGTCTGCTGAGCCGGGTATCTAATCCTATCCTGTGTGATACCGTCTGCTGAGCCGGGTATCTAATCCTACCCTGTGTTATACTGTTTGCTGAGCCGTGTATCTAATCTTATCCTATGTGATACTGTCTGCTGAGCCGTGTATCTAATCCTATCCTGTGTGATACTGTCTGCTGAACCGTGTATCTAATCCTACCCTGTGTGATACTGCCTGCTGAGCCGTGTATCTAATCCTATCCTGTGTGATACTGTCCGCTGAGCCGTGTATCTAACCCTATCCTGTGTGATACTGTCTGCTGAGCCGTGTATCTAATCCTACCCTGTGTGATACTGTCTGCTGAGCCGTGTATCTAATCCTATCCTGTGTGATATTGTCTGCTGAGCCGGGTATCTAATCCTGTCCTGTGTGATACTGTCTGCTGAACCGTGTATCTAATCCTCTCCTGTGTGATACTGTCTGCTGAGCCGTGTATCTAATCCTATCCTGTGTGATACTGTCTGCTGAGCCGTGTATCTAATCCTATCGTATGTGATACCGTCTGCTTACCCGGGTATCTAATCCTATCCTGTGTGATACCGTCTGCTGAGCCGGGTATCTAATCCTGTCCTGTGTGATATCGTCTGCTGAGCCGGGTATCTAATCCTATCCTATGTGATACTGTCTGCTGAGCCGTGTATCTAATCCTATCCTGTGTGATACTGTCTGCTGAGCCGTGTATCTAATCCTATCCTGTGTGATACTGTCTGCTGAGCCGTGTATCCAATCCTATCCTGTGTGATACTGTCTGCTGAGCCGTGTATCTAATCCTATCCTGTGTGATACTGTCTGCTGAGCCGTGTATCTAATCCTATCCTGTGTGATACTGTCTGCTGAGCCGTGTATCTAATCCTATCCTGTGTGATACTGTCTGCTGAGCCGTGTATCTAATCCTATCCTGTGTGATACTGTCTGCTGAGCCGGGTATCTAATCCCATCATGTGTGATACTGTCTGCTGAGCCGTGTATCTAATCCTATCCTGTGTGATACTGTCTGCTGAGCCGGGTATCTAATCCTATCCTGTGTGATACTGTCTGCTGAGCCGTGTATCTAATCCTATCCTGTGTGATACTGTCTGCTGAGCCGTGTATCTAATCCCATCATGTGTGATACTGTCTGCTGAGCCGTGTATCTAATCCCATCATGTGTGATACTGTCTGCTGAGCCGTGTATCTAATCCTATCCTGTGTGATACTGTCTGCTGAGCCGGGTATCTAATCCTATCCTGTGTGATACTGTCTGCTGAGCCGTGTATCTAATCCTATCCTGTGTGATACTGTCTGCTGAGCCGTGTATCTAATCCTATCCTGTGTGATACTGTCTGCTGAGCCGTGTATCTAATCCTATCATGTGTGATACTGTCTGCTGAGCCGTGTATCTAATCCTATCCTGTGTGATACTGTCTGCTGAGCCGGGTATCTAATCCTATCCTGTGTGATACTGTCTGCTGAGCCGTGTATCTAATCTCCTCACCCCCCCCCCATAACCCGCTCGTCCTTGTGGGGACTCTTTGTTTTTCCAGATTTTCGTCTTCTGACTAATTAGCGGAGCGTCATGTTGCGGACGCGACGGTGCAGATGGCGAGCGGGGGAGGGGGCGCGGCTTATTGTTCTCCCGCAGTCTCATCAATAAAACATGGAGGACAGTTCCCTCCGGAGCCGTTTAGGATTGTTCTGGGGACTCCGGAGAGGGGCGGCCTGTTGTGTGGGGGAGGTCTAGGCGAAAAATGGCGCCTCCACCAGGACAGCGGCCCACCGCTCATCAGAACACTCCCCTCCACAGAGGAGCAGTAAGAGGCGGCAATTTGTTGCCATTTACACTTATTTCGCCCCCAATGCCGGGCTTGCGAGCCCCCGGAGATCGTGGCGGGACGACACCCCCTGCGGCGCTCTCACCTGTCCGATAGCCGGTGTTGTTCAGGTAGACGGCGAAGGTGTGCGGTTCGTGCTGCGCCTGCCACGACGGCGAGGAGCAATTCTCGTTGTTGGTGTAGGTGTTGTGGTTGTGGACGTACTTCCCCGTCAGGATGGAGGAGCGCGACGGGCAGCACATCGGCGTGGTGACAAAGGCGTTTATAAAGTGCGTCCCTCCCTGCGCCATGATGCGCCTCGTCTTATTCATCACGGACATGGAACCTGGAGGACGCGAGAAACGGGAAAATTACCATGTCGGGTCCGAAGCCGCAATACAACGCCCCCCCCCCCCCCCCCCAACCCTACGGGAAGCCGTGACCCCCCCCCCCCCCTATAACCCTACGGGGAGCCGTGACCCCCCCCCATAACCCTACGGGGAACCGTGACCCCCCCCCATAACCCTACGGGGAGCCGTGACGCCCCCTCCCCCCCCATAACCCTACGGGGAGCCGTGACGCCCCCTCCCCCCCCATAACCCTACGGGAAGCCGTGACGCCCCCCCTCCCCCATAACCCTACGGGAAGCCGTGACGCCCCCCCTCCCCCTATAACCCTACGGGAAGCCGTGACCCCCCCTCCCCCTATAACCCTACGGGGAGCCGTGACCCCCCCCCCATAACCCTACGGGGAGCCGCGACCCCCCCCATAACCCTACGGGAAGCCGTGACCCCCCCCCCCTATAACCCTACGGGGAGCCGTGACACCCCCCCCCATAACCCTACGGGGAACCGTGACACCCCCCCCCCCCCCATAACCCTACGGGGAACCGTGACACCCCCCCCCCCATAGCCCTACGGGAAGCCGTGACGCCCCCCCCCCCATAACCCCACGGGAAGCCGTGACGCCCCCCCCCCCATAACCCCACGGGAAGCCGTGACGCCCCCCCCCCCCATAACCCCACGTGAAGCCGTGACGCCCCCCCCCCCCATAACCCTACGGGAAGCCGTGACGGCCCCCCCCCCATAAACCTACGGGAAGCCGTGACGCCCCGCCCCCCCCCCATAACCCTACGGGAAGCCGTGACGCGCCCCCCCCCCCCCCCATAACCCTACGGGGAGCCGTAACCCCCCCCCCTATAACCCTACGGGGAGCCGTGACCCCCCCCCCCCCCATAACCCTACGGGGAGCCGTGACCCCCCCCCCCCCCCATAACCCTACGGGGAGCCGTGACCCCCCCCCCCCCATAACCCTACGGGGAGCCGTGACCCCCCCCCCACATAACCCTACGGGGAGCCGTGACCCCCCCCCACATAACCCTACGGGGAGCCGTGACGCCCCCCCCCCCATAGCCCTACGGGAAGCCGTGACCCCCCCTCCCCCTATAACCCTACGGGGAGCCGTGACCCCCCCTCCCCCTATAACCCTACGGGGAGCCGTGACCCCCCCTCCCCCTATAACCCTACGGGGAGCCGTGACCCCCCCTCCCCCTATAACCCTACGGGGAGCCGTGACCCCCCCTCCCCCTATAACCCTACGGGGAGCCGTGACCCCCCCTCCCCCTATAACCCTACGGGGAGCCGTGACCCCCCCTCCCCCTATAACCCTACGGGGAGCCGTGACCCCCCCTCCCCCTATAACCCTACGGGGAGCCGTGACCCCCCCTCCCCCTATAACCCTACGGGGAGCCGTGACCCCCCCTCCCCCTATAACCCTACGGGGAGCCGTGACCCCCCCTCCCCCTATAACCCTACGGGGAGCCGTGACCCCCCCTCCCCCTATAACCCTACGGGGAGCCGTGACCCCCCTCCCCCTATAACCCTACGGGGAGCCGTGACCCCCCCTCCCCCTATAACCCTACGGGGAGCCGTGACCCCCCCTCCCCCTATAACCCTACGGGGAGCCGTGACCCCCCCTCCCCCTATAACCCTACGGGGAGCCGTGACCCCCCCTCCCCCCATAACCCCGCGGGAAGCTGTAACGCCCAGAATCACCGAAGATTTGTTGCGCTGCATGGATATTAGCGGCAGGAAACAATGCCGAGCACAACGCAAGCGCCCATCACCATCTTGTTTACAATCAGTGAATAGACGACCGGCAGCAGACCGCAGCGCTCTGGCTACAGCCACACCTCGGTCACATACGGTGCTGGCCGCCATCTTTCTTACGGCACATACCCAACTCCACATCTTGGTCGTCCGTCAGTACGAGAATGATGTTCGGACGGATATTCCGGCGGTCTCTCTGGAATCGGCCCTTTAACCTCTGCTTGGACAGGAAGGGGAGGCTTCCCTCGCTCACCAGCCAGACGCTTGCTGCCAACAGGCCCAGCAGGACAACCCTCTCCGCCATCGCGGGACCAGCAGGTTACCACTTTACCGTCAGGGTTCTGCAGGGAAAACAAAGGGTTAATAAACACCGAAAACTGCTCTCTGCATTCATAAATCAGCAGTGCATTGTGGGAGCACCGTTCTGGGGTGCCCATACACATCAGCGGCTCACGCCCCTCTACCTGCTGGGGTCGGCGAGAATAGTTGACACTCAACCAGCTCCACACTTAGTGAACGCAAGGAGAGAGCTGGAAGCCGATGAAGGGGTTAATTCTATCCACTACAGCTACTTGCATCTGCCCCCTGCTGGAGACCCCCCATGCACAGCACCCCTGTCCATACTCTATGAGGCGCCGCTTATCTCCATCACAAACCGCGGTCCTGACATCTACGGCAACCCAATGTGAATGCAGCTCTGGATAATGAAGTAGGGCGAAGAGACCCCCCCTCAGGGCCACGGGCAGGAGAGAGCCCCCCCCCCCTCCCTCCCTCGGGGCCAGGGGCAGGAGAGAGCCCCCCCCCCTCCCTCCGGGGGCCAGGGGCAGGAGAGAGCCCCCCCCCCCTCCCTCCGGGGGCAAGGGGCAGGAGAGAGCCCCCCCCCCTCCCTCCGGGGGCCAGGGGCAGGAGAGAGCCCCCCCCCCCTCCCTCCGGGGGCCAGGGGCAGGAGAGAGCCCCCCCCCCCTCCCTCCGGGGGCCAGGGGCAGGAGAGAGCCCCCCCCCTCCCTCCGGGGGCCAGGGGCAGGAGAGAGCCCCCCCCCCCCCTCCCTCCCTCCGGGGGCCAGGGGCAGGAGAGAGCCCCCCCCCCTCCCTCCGGGGGCAAGGGGCAGGAGAGAGCCCCCCCCCCCCCTCCCTCCGGGGGCCAGGGGCAGGAGAGAGCCCCCCCCCCCCCTCCCTCCGGGGGCCAGGGGCAGGAGAGAGCCCCCCCCCCCCTCCCTCCGGGGGCCAGGGGCAGGAGAGAGCCCCCCCCCCTCCCTCCGGGGGCCAGGGGCAGGAGAGAGCCCCCCCCCTCCCTCCGGGGGCCAGGGGCAGGAGAGAGCCCCCCCCCCTTCCTCCCTCCCTCCGGGGGCCAGGGAAAGGAGAGAGCCCTCCCTCCGGGGGCCGGGGGCAGGAGAGGGCCCCCCCCCCTCCCTCCCTCGGGGGGCCTGGGGCAGGAGAGGGCCGCGCCCGTCTGCTGGGAGAAGAGCCCAGAAAAATAAATACTCTATGTAAGACAGAAAACTACGACACTTCCAAGGGTGGAACATTGGTGGCGCTGACCCAGCGGGCCGGGGGCTCCCGCGCCAATTACTGATCGGTGAAGCATTTACATCCATAAGTGAAGAAACCGCGTCTAAGAGAAGTGCACAGAAGAGACGGAGACGGCCTGCGAGCCCCCCGAGGTGAACGGCGCTCAGACACCTCCTGCGCCAGAAGACGCACGAAGATTATACAAAGTGCAGTAATACTACTAATTAGCGCCAAATACCATCGTGCCATGCCTAATGTACAAAGCAGCGCCCAATCGTACCATAAAGTGCGCAAATAATGTAGCTTCAATATCCGAGTATAACCGTCGGCTTGTGGTCCAGGGTGGCGATCCGCCGCTAACGTGCACATAAGAGCGTGGCCTGAAGACCGCGGAGAGATGAGGAGACGCAGCGGCTGAGGACAGCGCCGCCAGCGCATCACAATCTCCTCCATTATCAGGTTGCAGTGCATCCTGGGATTGTACCACGAGACCAAACCGCACCCCAGACAACAGCCTGTACTCTGCAGCCACACGTAATGAGGAAGATGTCCGCCCGGTGCAGGAAACTTACCTCACAGCTTCCATCAGTCACAGCCAGAGCTGCATTCATAGTTCTGCTTCCCCCCAAGCATGTGAGAGGCAGCGACAGCCTTGGGGTGCCGGACGTTTACTGCCGACAATGTGCCACGTGGAGGAATAGCGAGGAGGTAAATGACGTGATGATTAAGGCTGCGACTCGCAGCGAGCCCTTCCATCGGTGCACAGAGGACAGTCATCTGTTACTACGAGGGTCGCAGCCTGTCCTGGATCACCGGGATCAGAGCCGCCTCCTGTGTCACCAGCGACCACCGGCCCACCAGGATCAGAGCCGCCTCCTGTGTCACCAGCGACCACCGGCCCACCGGGATCAGAGCCGCCTCCTGTGTCACCAGCGACCACCGGCCCACCGGGATCAGAGCCGCCTCCTGTGTCACCAGCGACCACCGGCCCACCGGGATCAGAGCCGCCTCCTGTGTCACCAGCGACCACCGGCCCACCGGGATCAGAGCCGCCTCCTGTGTCACCAGCGACCACCGGCCCACCGGGATCAGAGCCGCCTCCTGTGTCACCAGCGACCACCGGCCCACCGGGATCAGAGCCGCCTTTTGTGTCACCAGCGACCACCGGCCCACCACGGCTGTGAGATCGGACACCCTGATACAGCAAGTACAAGCGCCCACAAGAAGACCGGCCAGAACGATGCCAGTCTACGGTACAGCAATCCTACGCAGCAGGCAGTCTACTGTACAGCAGATAACACAGGAGGACCGCGCGGCGGGAAGAGGCAGTCTGCTGTACAGCGGATAACAGGAGGACCGCGCGGCGGGAAGAGGCAGTCTGCTGTACAGCGGATAACAGGAGGACCGCGCGGCGGGAAGAGGCAGTCTGCTGTACAGCAGATAACACAGGAGGACCGCGCGGCGGGAAGAGGCAGTCTGCTGTACAGCGGATAACAGGAGGACCGCGCGGCGGGAAGAGGCAGTCTGCTGTACAGCAGATAACACAGGAGGACCGCGCGGCGGGAAGAGGCAGTCTGCTGTACAGCAGATAACACAGGAGGACCGCGCGGCGGGAAGAGGCAGTCTGCTGTACAGCGGATAACAGGAGGACCGCGCGGCGGGAAGAGGCAGTCTGCTGTACAGCAGATAACACAGGAGGACCGCGCGGCGGGAAGAGGCAGTCTGCTGTACAGCGGATAACACAGGAGGACCGCGCGGCGGGAAGAGGCAGTCTGCTGTACAGCGGATAACACAGGAGGACCGCGCGGCGGGAAGAGGCAGTCTGCTGTACAGCGGATAACACAGGAGGACCGCGCGGCGGGAAGAGGCAGTCTGCTGTACAGCGGATAACACAGGAGGACCGCGCGGCGGGAAGAGGCAGTCTGCTGTACAGCGGATAACACAGGAGGACCGCGCGGCGGGAAGAGGCAGTCTGCTGTACAGCGGATAACACAGGAGGACCGCGCGGCGGGAAGAGGCAGTCTGCTGTACAGCGGATAACACAGGAGGACCGCGCGGCGGGAAGAGGCAGTCTGCTGTACAGCGGATAACACAGGAGGACCGCGCGGCGGGAAGAGGCAGTCTGCTGTACAGCGGATAACACAGGAGGACCGCGCGGCGGGAAGAGGCAGTCTGCTGTACAGCGGATAACACAGGAGGACCGCGCGGCGGGAAGAGGCAGTCTGCTGTACAGCGGATAACACAGGAGGACCGCGCGGCGGGAAGAGGCAGTCTGCTGTACAGTGGATAACACAGGAGGACCGCGCGGCGGGAAGAGGCAGTCTGCTGTACAGCGGATAACACAGGAGGACCGCGCGGCGGGAAGAGGCAGTCTGCTGTACAGCGGATAACACAGGAGGACCGCGCGGCGGGAAGAGGCAGTCTGCTGTACAGCAGATAACAGGAGGACCGCACGGCGGGAAGAGGCAGTCTACTGTACAGCAGATAACACAGGAGGACCGCGCAGCGGGAAGAGGCAGTCTGCTGTACAGCAAATAACAGGAGGACCGCGCAGCGGGAAGAGGCAGTCTACTGTACAGTGGATACCAAGCCCCCGTCACCCCCCCGGGGCATGGACCGGGAAGCCCCCGTCACCCCCCCCCCCCCCGGGGCATGGACCGGGAAGCCCCCGTCACCCCCCCCCCCCCCCCGGGGCATGGACCGGGAAGCCCCCGTCACCCCCCCCCCCGGGGCATGGACCGGGAAGCCCCCGTCACCCCCCCCCCCCCCGGGGCATGGACCGGGAAGCCCCCGTCACCCCCCCCCCCGGGGCATGGACCGGGAAGCCCCCGTCACCCCCCCCCCCCCCGGGGCATGGACCGGGAAGCCCCCGTCACCCCCCCCCCCGGGGCATGGACCGGGAAGCCCCCGTCACCCCCCCCCCCCCCCGGGGCATGGACCGGGAAGCCCCCGTCACCTCCCCCCCCCCCCGGGGCATGGACCGGGAAGCCCCCGTCACCCCCCCCCCCCCGGGGCATGGACCGGGAAGCCCCCGTCACCTCCCCCCCCCCCCCGGGGCATGGACCGGGAAGCCCCCGTCACCCCCACCCCCCGGGGCACGGACCGGGAAGCCCCCGTCACCCCCCCCCCCCCGGGGCATGGACCGGGAAGCCCCCCCCCCCCGGGGCATGGACCGGGAAGCCCCCGTCACCCCCCCCCCCCCCGGGGCATGGACCGGGAAGCCCCCGTCACCCCCCCCCCCCCCCCCGGGGCATGGACTGGGAAGCCCCCCTGGAGCATAAACTGGGAAAACCCCTCACTTTCTGGAGCATAGACCAGGGAGACCCCCACACCTCCTGGAACATAGACCTGAAGACTCAGGGAAGCCCCCCTCACCTCCTGGAGCATAGACCGGGGAGACACCCTCACCCCCTGGAGCATAGACCGGGAAGCCCCCTCACTTTCTGGAGCATAGACCAGGGAGAGCCCCTCACCTCCTGGAGCATAGATCTGAAGACTCAGGGAAGCCCCCTCACCTCCTGGAGCATAGATCGGGAAGCCCCTTGACCCCCTGGAGCATAGACGGGGAAGCCCCCCCCCTGGGGGGGCATAGACAGGAAAGCCCCCTCACCTCCTGAAGCATAGACCAGGGAGATCCCCTCCCCTCCTGCAGCATAGACCAGGGAGACCCCCCTCCCCTCCTGCAGCAAAGACCAGGGAGACCCACCTCCTCTCCTGCAGCATAGACCAGGGAGACCCCCTCCCCTCCTGCAGCATAGACCAGGGAGACCCCTCACCTCCTAGAGTATACCCCAGAAGGCCAGGGAGACCCCTCACCTCCTAGAGCATACCCCTGAAGGCCAGGGAGACCCCTCACCTCCTGGAACATAGACCTGAAGAGCAAGGAGACCCTCAACTCCTGGAACATAGACCTGAAGACCGGGGAAACCCCCTCACATCCTGGAGCATAGATCTGAAGGCCGGGGAGACCCCTCACATCCTGGAGCATAGACCTGAAGGCCGGGGAGACCCCTTACCTCCTAGGAGCATAGAGCTGAAGGCCGGGGAGACCCCTCACCTTCTAGGAGCATAGACCTGAAGGCCATGGAGACCCCTCACCTCCTAGGAGCATAGCCCTGAAGGTCGGGGAGACCCCTCACCTTCTAGGAGCATACCCCTGAAGGCCGGGGAGACCCCTCACCTTCTAGGAGCATACCCCTGAAGGCCGGGGAGACCCCTCACCTTCTAGGAGCATACCCCTGAAGGCCGGGGAGATCCCTCACCTTCTAGGAGCATACCCCTGAAGGCCGGGGAGACCCCTCACCTTCTAGGAGCATACCCCTGAAGGCCGGGGAGACCCCTCACCTTCTAGGAGCATACCCCTGAAGGCCGGGGAGACCCCTCACCTTCTAGGAGCATACCCCTGAAGGCCGGGGAGACCCCTCACCTTCTAGGAGCATAGACCTGAAGGCCATGGAGACCCATCACCTTCTAGGAGCATAGCCCTGTAGGCCAGGGAGACCCCTCACCTCCTAGAGCAGTGATGGCGGACCTTTTAGAGACCGAGTGCCCAAACTGCAACTCAAAACCCACTTATTTATTGTAAAATGCCAACATGTCAGGGGGCGGGGCTTATCATGGCATTTGAATTTTACCCCCGTCGTTCTTAAAAGGACAAGGCTGTTTCAAAATAGACGGGGTGCAGATTGTGACTTCTTTTGGATGCAGAAATGCTGTGGAATTTGCCATGGAAATTTCCGCTGACGACATTCTGCAGCATTTCTACCTCGTGCAAACATATCCCAGCAGCGATATTGACCTCCCCCGCCCAGAGCGGCTCTAGCAGTAAGGGTGACCCCCCCCCCCCCAGAGCAGCCCCAGCGCCAATAGTGACTCCCCCAGAGCGGCTTTAGTGGTTATAGTGACCCCCCACAGCGGCCCCATCATTAATAGTGATACCGCACCGTGGCCCCAATCGTAATAGTGACATCCCACAGCGGCCCCAGTAGTAATAGTGAAATCCCACAGCAGCCCCCAGTAGTAATAGCGACATCCCACAGCAGCCCCCAGTATAATAGTGACATCCCACAGCAGCCCCCAGTATAATAGTGACATCCCACAGCGGCCCCAGTATAATAGTGACATCCCACAGCGGCCCCCAGTATAATAGTGACATCCCACAGCGGCCCCCAGTATAATAGTGACATCCCACAGCGGCCCCCAGTATAATAGTGACATCCCACAGCGGCCCCAGTATAATAGTGAAATCCCACAGCGGCCCCCAGTAGTAATAGTGACATCCCACAGCGGCCCCCAGTATAATAGTGACATCCCACAGCGGCCCCCAGTATAATAGTGACATCCCACAGCGGCCCCAGTATAATAGTGAAATCCCACAGCAGCCCCCAGTAGTAATAGTGACATCCCACAGCGGCCCCCAGTATAATAGTGACATCCCACAGCGGCCCCTAGTATAATAGTGACATCCCACAGCAGCCCCCAGTAGTAATAGTGACATCCCACAGCGGCCCCCAGTAGTAATAGTGACATCCCACAGCGGCCCCCAGTAGTAATAGTGACATCCCACAGCGGCCCCAGTATAATAGTGACATCCCACAGCGGCCCCAGTATAATAGTGACATCCCACAGCAGCCCCCAGTATAATAGTGACATCCCACAGCAGCCCCCAGTATAATAGTGACATCCTACAGCGGCCCCCAGTATAATAGTGACATCCCACAGTGGCCCCCAGTATAATAGTGACATCCCACAGCGGCCCCCAGTATAATAGTAACATCCCACAGCGGCCCCAGTATAATAGTGACATCCCACAGCGGCCCCAGTATAATAGTGACATCCCACAGCGGCCCCCAGTAGTAATAGTGACATCCCACAGCGGCCCCCAGTATAATAGTGACATCCCACAGCAGCCCCCAGTAGTAATAGTGACATCCCACAGCGGCCCCCAGTATAATAGTGATATCCCACAGCGGCCCCAGTATAATAGTGACATCCCACAGCGGCCCCCAGCAGTAATAGTGACATCCCACAGCGGCCCCAGTATAATAGTGACATCCCACAGCGGCCCCCAGTATAATAGTGACATCCCACAGCGGCCCCCAGTATAATAGTGACATCCCACAGCGGCCCCCAGTAGTAATAGTGACATCCCACAGCGGCCCCCAGTATAATAGTGACATCCCACAGCGGCCCCCAGTATAATAGTGACATCCCACAGCGGCCCCCAGTATAATAGTGACATCCCACAGCGGCCCCCAGCAGTAATAGTGACATCCCACAGCGGCCCCCAGCAGTAATAGTGACATCCCACAGCGGCCCCCAGTATAATAGTGACATCCCACAGCTGCCCCCAGCAGTAATAGTGACACCCCACAGCGGCCCCCAGTATAATAGTGACATCCCACAGCGGCCCCCAGTATAATAGTGACATCCCACAGCGGCCCCCAGTATAATAGTGACATCCCACAGCAGCCCCCAGTATAATAGTGACATCCCACAGCAGCCCCCAGTATAATAGTGACATCCCACAGCGGCCCCCAGTAGTAATAGTGACATCCCACAGCGGCCCCAGTATAATAGTGACATCCCACAGCGGCCCCAGTATAATAGTGACATCCCACAGCAGCCCCCAGTATAATAGTAACATCCTACAGCGGCCCCCAGTATAATAGTGACATCCCACAGTGGCCCCAGTATAATAGTGACATCCCACAGCGGCCCCCAGTAGTAATAGTGACATCCCACAGCGGCCCCCAGTATAATAGTGATATCCCACAGCGGCCCCCAGTATAATAGTGACACCCCACAGCGGCCCCCAGCAGTAATAGTGACATCCCACAGCGGCCCCCAGCAGTATTAGTGACATCCCACAGCGGCCCCCAGTATAATAGTGACATCCCACAGCGGCCCCCAGTAGTAATAGTGACATCCCACAGCGGCCCCAGTATAATAGTGACATCCCACAGCGGCCCCAGTATAATAGTGACATCCCACAGCGGCCCCCAGTATAATAGTGACATCCCACAGCGGCCCCCAGCAGTAATAGTGACATCCCACAGCGGCCCCCAGTATAATAGTGACATCCCACAGCGGCCCCCAGTATAATAGTGACATCCCACAGCGGCCCCCAGTATAATAGTGACATCCCACAGCGGCCCCCAGTATAATAGTGACATCCCACAGCGGCCCCCAGCAGTAATAGTGACATCCCACAGCGGCCCCCAGTATAATAGTGACATCCCACAGCGGCCCCAGTATAATAGTGACATCCCACAGCGGCCCCAGTATAATAGTGACATCCCACAGCGGCCCCCAGTATAATAGTGACATCCCACAGCGGCCCCCAGCAGTAATAGTGACATCCCACAGCGGCCCCCAGTATAATAGTGACATCCCACAGCGGCCCCCAGTATAATAGTGACATCCCACAGCGGCCCCCAGTATAATAGTGACATCCCACAGCGGCCCCCAGTATAATAGTGACATCCCACAGCAGCCCCCAGTATAATAGTGACATTCCACAGCGGCCCCCAGTATAATAGTAACATCCCACAGCGGCCCCCAGTATAATAGTGACATCCCACAGTGGCCCCCAGTAGTAATAGTGACATCCCACAGCGGCCCCCAGTAGTAATAGTGACATCCCACAGCGGCCCCCAGTAGAAATAGTGACATCCCACAGTGGTCTCAGTGGTAATAGTGACATCCCACAGCGGCCCCAGTATAATAGTGACATCCCACAGCGGCCCCTGTAGTAATAGTGACATCCCACAGCGGCCCCAGTAGTAATAGTGACATCCCACATCAGCCCAGTAGTAATAGCGACATCCCACAGCGGCCCCAGCGGGAATACTGACATCCCACGGTGGCCCCTGTAGTAATAGAGCCCCCCCCCCCCCCTCTGAGACCCAAATCCCCTCCCCCCCACCTCCTCTGCTTGGCGCTGTTGCTGCCACTGATCCCAGGAGCATACTGTGACGTGCTGCCGGACACCACCTCCCCTCCCCTGCTCTCGCGGAACCAAGTAGGAGACGTCAGAGGAGGGGGGAGGAGGATCCCGGCTGCACACTGACATCACAGTGTGCGCCGGGATCAGTGCTTCTAGCAGCGCTGCTGAGTGAATACCAGCAGGGGAGCTGTGGCACCCCTGACGGTATTTACTAAAGTGGTGAGCGGCCGACGGCGGCGAGTGCCAGCTGGAAAGGCTCTGAGTGCCGCCTCTGGCACACGTGCCATAGGTTCGCCACCACTGCCCTAGAGCATAGCCCTGAAGGCCAGGGAGACCCCTCACCTCCTGGAGCATAGACCTAAAGACCAAGGAGACCCTTAACTTCTGGAACATAGACCTGAAGACAGGGGACCCCTTATCTCCTGGAGGGTAAATGATCTAGGGAAGGGAATTGAGGGGAAACTGATTAAGTTTGCCAACGGCACAAAACTTGAAGGGATGGCTATAGGTGCTTTTAGACTGAATGATAATCGCACGGGTCTGGTTCGTTTCAGCAGACATAGAGAAGCAGCGCTGGCTCGAGTGTTTGTCGGCAGCATAAATACTGATTGTTCACCGAACGTTGAGAAAACCGATGATTCTCTATGAATAGTGCAGCCTCACCGGGCAAGTGCAGAAGAGTTGGCGAGGTTGGCATTCGCTTAAGCAAAAGAGATTTGCAAGACTGCTGTTGTGTCAAAAAGGGCTTTAACTTGAGAGAAAAAGGATTCAAAAAGATTTAGAAAAGCTTGAACAGTGGTCGGCGACTAACAGAATGGTATGTAACAAGGAGAAATGCAAAGTCCTACATCTAGGCAAGAAAAATGAAGAAAGCGCATACAGAATGGGAGGAATTGGGCTAAGCAGCAGCACATGTGAAAAAGACTTGGGTATACTAATAGATCATAGACTGAACATGAGTCAACAATGTGATGCAGCATCCAAAAAGGCAAACACAATTCTGGGATGTATTAAGAGAAGCATAGAGTCTAGATCACGTGAGGTCATTATCCCCTCTACTCTTCCTTAGTCAGACCTCATCTGGAATACTGGGTCCAGTTCTGGGCACCCCACTTTATAAAAGACATAGACAAACTGGAGCAAGTTCAGAGAAGAGTTACCAAGATGGTGAGCGGTCTGCAAATCATGTCCTATGAGGAACGGGTAAAGGATCTGGGAATGTTTAGCAGAAGAGAAGGCTGAGAGGAGACTTAATAGCTGTCTACAAATATCTGAAGGGCTGTCACAGTGCAGAGGGATCAGCCCTATTCCCATCTGCACAAGGAAAGACTAGAAGCAATGGGATGAAACTGAAAGGGAGGAGACACATTAGATATTAGACAGTGAGGGGATCAATGAGTGGAACAGGTTGCCACGGGAGGTGGGGAGTTCTCCTTCAATGGAAGTCTTCAGAGGCCGGACAGACATCTGTCTGGGATGATTTAGTGATCCTGTATTGCGCAGGGGGTTGGCCCTGATGACCCTGGAGGCCCCTTCCAACTCTACCAGTCTAGGATCCTCATCTGCTGGAGTACATACATGGCCATGTGACCCTTCGTTCCGGGAGTATGTAGATCCAGGATCATAGACTCCTCTTCAATTGTTGTACATGTATCAAGGAATGAGCTTTACCGATTCAGGTCTATGGATGATTTTGTTTAGGATTGAGACAACATGCGCCAATAACCCGCACTTCTGGAATGCTGGTCAATGCTAATGTGTGATTGTTCTCAGAGAGAGATACCGAGTCATCCTGTAGATAGGAGACCTTGTAATGGCCCACAATGCATGATGTTACAGCAGCTTTCGGGATATCTCGCCCCCTTCATCAGGCTAATGAATGAAACTAGTTTGGATGGCACATAATTATAACATACAGACGGGGGGGGGCGGGGTGGGGGGGCGACATTCCTCTGGATCTACATGAATGTTCACACAAATTTGAGAATCGAAAAAACACAAGACAGTCTGAGCAGAGAGACAAACACTAAATCAGTCCACTGAGCTGAGGAATGTGACAGTTTTATGTCTGTTATCCCTAATGCACACATAAGGTGATAAAAGAAGATGGAAATACTACCTCAGCAGCACCACACTGCAATACTGCAAATACTTATGGGGACCACCAGCGTCTGAAGCAGCAGGTTGCAGATCATTGATCTTGACCATTAGCTCAAAGGCGTCCCTGAAAATCCCGCCAGAGCATGCATGGTGCCCCATTACCATGGATGTTCCTGGACTACAGGCCAACAGATGGGAAACAGCAGTTTAGAAGCAGCAATATCTGGCTATAAAGGCAGCAGACCGCGGCTTGTAGACCCTGCTATGCGCCAGGTCACTGCGGAGGGCACACTGGAGAGACCATGCTTTGCAGCGTCACTCCACAGTCAGGATACGAGGGGCGCACTGCCCCCACCAACTGGATCCACGGGCCTTCCAATTGACGCTGCAGCAAACACCGCAAGGACAACGATTGCCAAAGTGCGCCAGTCACCCCCACAAGGATTAGGCGCTGGCCAGCAGCACAGGCGCCAATATTATGTACACGAAGAGATAGGGTGCCATCAACTACAGCTCCCCCGTGGAGTCTCTTAAGTTTGTGCCCCCAGGTTTTTCCGTCTGACAGATTTGAACAATTAATCACATTTCACAGCGATAATGACAAAAAGTGTAAATCTACAAACAGCAGGCAGCATCCAATATGGCAGAGGGCTGCCTGGCAGTACCCACAGCCGATGCTGCCAGCTTCTCAGCTGCCTCTGCCAGCTAGGTTGGCACTGGTGCGGTATCCCAGCTTGTCAGGGACTTTGAGCAATGCTCTGCAGTTCTCTGCACAGAGTTGGCATCTCTCTGGCGTCCCACCGGTCATTAACCTGCCATGCCAACCCTTCACGTGGCATCTGCACCGACCCAACACCCCGCACTGCAGGCCATTGTAAGCTCCTTGTAATATGGTGGATATAAAATGGCTTTAGAGGAATGTTACAGCTTTCCATGAGTGCAGTCACATGACGTACGCCAAAAACTCGCTAACAGGGCGCTCATCTCTACGGTGAAGTAAAACACAGCAGGTCCAGACGGCTCTCCCCCCACTGCCCGACACGTTACGTTGTGCCCCCCGCATCCTGCACTCAGCGTTCCGTAATCACAACCCGACAAGTCGTTGCGCCCCCTGCGGTGTCATCAGTAGTCACACCCTGTGCTCCGTACTAGTCGGAGCCCTCCTGGCAGGGATTCCGGCCTCCCGTCTTCTTGGTGATGCCACAAGGTTTGCACCCCTGGATTTGGGGGTTTTCACCCGCTGTCGGGTTGGATGGGGGCCGTCTGTGGACAGCCATTGTCAGGTCTCCCCGGAGATGTACCATTGGGTTCAGGGGGCATTCACAGAGTTGTCCCCACTCCTGGGTGGTCTTGGGTGGGGCCTTAGGGTCATTGTCATTGTTTTGTGGGAAGGTGACCCTTCTAGCCGGTCTGAGTTCCCTTGTGTTCTGGATCAGGTGGCCATTATCTCTGTACTTCACTCCATCCAGCTTTCCATCCACCCTGACCGGTCTCCCCTCCCCCACATGATGCTCCACCATCAGGCTTCACTGTAGGGATGGTATTGGGTGGGTGATGAGCGACGCCTGGTTTCCATCCACCCTAACCTGATACTTCCATGTGTCTTACTGAGGAGGCTTCTTTCTTGCCCCTCCGCCATAAAGCCCAGATTGGTGGAGGCTGCAGGGATGGTTGACCTTCTGGAGGTTTCTCCCATCTGCACAGAGGGTCTTTGGAGCTCAGCCAGAGTGGCCGCTGGGCTCTTGCTCACCTCTCTTACAAGACCCTTCTCCCCCTTAGTTTGGGGGTCGGCGGCTCTGGAATAGTCCTGGTTGTTCTTCCATGTAAGTATTATGGGGGCCGCTGGGCTCTTGCTCACCTCTCTTACAAGACCCTTCTCCCCCTTAGTTTGGGGGTCGGCGGCTCTGGAATAGTCCTGGCTGTTCCTCCATGTAAGTATTATGGGGCCGCTGGGCTCTTGTTCTCCTCTCTTACAAGATCCTTCTCCCCCCCTTAGTTTGAGGGTCGGCAGCTCTAGGAAGAGTCCTGGTGGCTCTTTCATGTAAGTACTATGGGGGCCGCTGGGTTCTTGGCCACCCCATACAAGATCCTTCTTTTTAGTTTGGGGGTTGGCGGTTTTAGGAAGAGTCCTGGTTCCTCTTCCATGTGAGTATTATGGGGGCCGCTGGATTCTTGGTCTTCACTCTTATAAGACTCTTCTACCCTTTAGTTAGGGGGTCGGCGGCTCTAGGGAGAGT